>NC_139344.1:227756771-227776771 GCF_055883805.1 Amblyomma maculatum
CATGACATACCATATTTTTTGCAGTGAGAAATAAATTGCACACGGTAGCCCGCGAAAATACAGATAATTGCCTTCCTTGCCACGCATCAGCCTTTTCTTTTGCATTTAAAGTTTCGTCTCTCCAATACGAATCAGGGTCCCGGTACGCTTGGAGAGGTACACCTAGATACACTGTAGGAATCGTTGACCACTGCAGTCGAGAGTAGTACTCTGGCGTGTCTTCCCAACTGCCATGCCAGAAGCCATAGCTCTTTTCCCAGTTTATTAACGCCCCCGTAGACTGACAATATTTGTGGCTTCACAGATGCTATCTTTATCTGAACAGAAAACCGCAATATCATCGGCATAGGCCAATATTTTAACATGCGCTGACTGAAGCCCGTTACGCTCTCATTATTTCGGATAGCCAAGCAAAGAGGCTCAAGGTAAAGTGCAAACAACAGGGGCGACATGGGACAGCCCTGCCTAACTGACGACCGAACTTGCACGCTTTCGGTCAGTTCTCCGTTCACTATAATTCGCGTTGCGCAGTTGGCATACGCCATTCTGACGCCGTCTGTTATTAAATTACCAACATTGGAGTGATCCAATATGGCAAATAGCACATCATGCGACACCCGGTCAAATGCTTTTGCGAGATCCAGTTGGATCATTGCCACACGGTCACCATGTGCGTCACAACATTCTAGTACGCTTCGCGCTACGTGAATGTTCGTGGCGATGCTCCGTCCCTTTATGCCACAAGTCTGATGCGTGCCAACCAGCTTTGTTATCACACATTGCAGTCGTCTTGCCAACACTTTCATAAATATTTTATAATCAACGTTGGTGAGGCTTATCGGGCGATAAGACCCCACCAACAAACGCTTTTCCGGCTCCTCAGTTTTCGGAATCAGTGTGATATGAGAAGTTCTGAAGGTCAGTGGAACACGGTTTTGCTCATAAGCTTCATTGATAACCTTCAGGAGGAGGTGAGCTATCATTGGCTTAAACATTTTATAAAAGGACGCCCCTAATCCGTCAGGACCCGGTGCTTTACCAGCTGGCAGAGCGTCTATTGTGTCCTCTATTTCTTCGACGCAAATTGGCATTTCTAGTCGCTCCTTTTCTTCATCATCAAGCTTGGGCATTAGAGGCAAAAATTCTGCTTCAAAATCCCCTACCATTTTTCGCGGGTGACCAAGTAGGTCTTTGAAATGACCGGCAATTACATGTTTGATAACACTGCCATCCGACGAAACATCATTCCCACTTCGTATTTTCCGAATTTCCTTACGGCTCGCGTATCGCTTTTCGTCCGATAAAGCACGCTTTGTAGGTGCTTCAGCGGCCCACAGCTTCTCAGACCGTGCGCGAATAACCGCCGCTCTGTACTTATCCGTATCTAATCTTTCCAACTGTATCTTGATGCTCCTTAGTTCTTTGGAAAATGTACCTGGTTGAGCGCATTCTATACCAGTAAGGAATTCTAGTTGCTCACACAGGTGTTTTTCGTTTTGTTTCGGTTCAAATCGCAGTTTACTACTTTTTTCAATTGCCTTGAGTTTAACTGCCTGTTTAAATTCTTCCCAGCCCACGGCAACACTTATCGGCTGCTCTGCGAGCAACTTTTTTAGCTCCTCCTCAACGTCCTTAACATAACCCTCGTCCTCCAACAATTTCGTGTTGAGTTTCCATAGGTCCCAATTAAAGCTGTTTTTGCTTTGATTTCTGCCGAAGTTTGCAATCACTAGACAGTGATCACTAAAGCACACTGGTCTAACCTCATACGATGTACACAGCGGCACTAATTCAAGCGATACATACAACCGATCAAGTCGTCCGTGGCTACTGCCTTGAAAATGAGTGAATTGCAGTTGAGTAGCATTTGCAAACACACTTCCAACATCTTCCAAGTTGTGACCGTGAATAACTGAATTCAGGATCTCCGCACTCTTATCCTTCACTGTCAAGCATTTTACACGGTCTTCAGCGCGACAAACACAGTTGAAAACCCCCAACAAAACTATGACCTTTTCACAATCTAGGTACGTCTGGAAACGTTCAAAAAACATTCTCTCGGAAGCTATATTAGGTGCATACACACACATAACTCTGAAGTTTACATCGTAATGTGAAAAATCAACAATCAGGAGCCGGCCACTTTGACACGAAAACAGCGACTGCACATTTATACCAACATTGTTACGTATGAAAAGGGCACAGCCGCCAGAGGAACCAACTGAATGACACACACACAAACGTCGAAACGCAGTCTGAAAGCGGACACCATTCGATCTGTCGCTTCTTGGCTATCAATTTTGGTTTCTTGAACAGCTACTACGTGCAGATCGTTCTCAATGAAAAGGCGGTTAAGCTGGCACTGTCGCCTTCTTGCTCCGAGGCCCCGTACGTTTATTGTAGCTACACGTAGCGCTTCAGGGAGGTTGATTGCCATGTCGAAGAAAGGAAAGGACCCTATCTCATGGTGTCTACATAAACGACAAACCCCGGAACCCCATGCCACCTCTGTATGGCATGAACTACACAAAACTACGGAGGCGGTTTACCCGCCTGCCGTGATTCTACAGGAATGTTCGGACGCGGCTTCAAGGTCGAACGCCTCATACCTGATGTTTTAGTCGGCGGCTCGTCTCCGCCACTGGCACCAAGTTGGGGCACATTCGGAGCAAGTTGCTCGTGCGGCCGTTTTCCGACCGTTTGGCTGACCGCTGTACCGAGAGCGTCCATGGGCTGGGTGTCGCTAACCACAGAGTCAGATAATGTCACAGCCGCACCATTCGGCACGACGGCGACGGCCGATGCAGACTCTGGGGAAGACTTCTCGGGCGTTGCGCCTGCGACAGGTTGACACTCCAGTTGTTCCGTCTGTGGGGCGCCCACCGTGGTCTCTTGCAGCGACGATACAATAGCCACTCTCGATGCATCCTCCGCGTCGGCTTCATCCATGAGCAGTTCGGCAGCGTCTCCGCTGCTCACGGGCCCGGCGACGCTGGCGTACGTCGAGCGCGATTTGAAGGTTATCGCGCGAGCGTCGACCGGGTACATGAACAGCGCCATGGCCCAGAATTCTCTGCCGAGGCGAGGGAGGTATCAAGCCAGCTTCCCTCACTCTTTTTTCTGTTCCTTTAGTAGCCGTCACTCCCTGCTGGGACATCACTTTCATTTTTTTTTCGTTTGGTTCTACGAACAGGTAGTTATCGTTGTGAGCACGACGTATTCTTCGGTATTATCTGAAACTGGACACTTTATCGCAACAAATGGAAAGCTTAGAATAGAGAGAAAGGGCTGTGAATATGTCGCGGGGGTGATGGTTGTTGCATGGAACAGCGAACGAGGGAGAGAAGAGTGCGAAATCATGATTTTTCCTGTTCCAAACCCGGCCGCCAGGTGCCTGGAGTGCAAGGCTGGTCGACACTCGCGCGATAACCTTCAAATCGCGCTCGACTGTACGTCCGAGAACACTGGTTCTCGTCATCTCCGAAGCGACGGCAGGAACCGCACCGTGGAATGCGGCAGTCGCGCCAAATGTGGCCCGTGCCTCGACACCGCAGACAGAGGGGAGCCCTGCCCGCAACGACCACAAGGGCTATCTCTCCAGCGACGTTCACCTGGTGGGGCAGGTCGTCCAGCTTCACGCCGGCATTCAAATACAACGTCACCAGCCTCGTGGTCGAACCCTTATCCGCCACACCCTGTGCGCGCCACCGCTCCTTAGATGTGTCGGTCCCTTTGCCGAACGGCGCGAAAGCGAGCCGCACGTCCTCGTCCGGTACGCTGGGCAGCAGCCAATGTAGCTTCATTCGGATGTCTCGGTTCGCCGGGTCAATCACGAGGCATCGAGCAGCTTTCACTTTCAGCTCACCCATTTGCACAATCTTCTTTACGCCCACGTCGTCCTTAAAGGCCCAAACGTGGCTCATGCGGTACGCCCCGAGGGCGATAACTTCCGGCAGAACCGATAGGGGAGCGAGCGCATCCCGGAAATCTTCCACCCGGTATGGGCGGACCCTGATGTCTCCGTGCAAGAAAACAGTGTTTAGAACGAATCGTCCTGTAGGCAAACTAGGCAATACGACCTGATATTCTTCACCCGATGCAAAAATCCTGTCACCGCGGCTCGACATGGCCGCTGTAGCCGCTCCAACGGAGCTATGGTGGCTAGAAGGGGGAGGTGACGCCAACGGCGGACGGAAGCCGCTCCTCCATTTCAAGCCGAGTGTAGGTGGCGCTGTTGGCCGTAGTGCGATGCATGGTACGCGCCGCTCGCCTTACGCCACGGTACTTGAACATACGTATGCCCGCCGTGCGTGCAACGCGTCGGCCTTTCAGTGATGTTGCAGGTAATGGTTTAGCTCATTAAACTCTAGTCGAACCTGATTACGGCTGACAGAATTCAATTTTAAGCCATGGTGGTGCAGTGGTTAGGGTGTTCGACTGTTGTGCCCAAGGATGAGGGATCGCATCCCGGCCGCGGCGACCGCTTTTCACTGGAGGCGAAAAGCAAGGCGCTCGTGTGCTGTACGAGTACACGTTAAAGAACTCCAGGTGGTCGAAATTCCGGAGTCCTCCACTACGGTGTCTCTCATAGCCCGAGTAATTTTGGCACATGAAACCCAACAAAGAAAAACAATTAAAATCGATCGGATGGTACTCCAATACTTCTGGTGCGTAGAATACAGGCGTATCTATCCTTTCAGTTCCAGGAATTGGAGGGTCTTGAATGAGTCCCGTCGGATCGAGATAGTGCATGTCGAAAGTAGAAGACAGACCAAGATAATGAGTATTCAAGGTATACTGCGCACACACAAAACAAGGACGAGAAAGGTACACAACAAGCGCAGGTGTTGCGCTTGTTGTGTACCTTTCTCCTCCTTGTTTTGTGTGCGCGCAGTATACCTTGAAGATATGTCTGACTGACTCGCCCAACAACGCACTCTTTCAAGAGAATGAGGATGGAAGGATGTTTCGGCTCCGTGTGGTCGCATTTTTTTCCCACAACGTTGTTTGCCCCAGGGCATAAAATAATATGTAAGAAAATTAAAAAGGGGTAATAAATGAAAGAAAAAAGGTTGGCTGTTCTTTGGTCGATGTTTTCCACCTCCTTCAGTTTCAAGGATATGAAGCATCCGCATTACTCCTAAAAAATGTGATTGGGGATCCAAACAAGCAAAACAAAGCATAGCAAAAATTTATTGCATATCGTAGTAATAGCAATGTACTGCACATAATAACATTCAGGGTAATTCAAAATAACAGATACATTTACACATGCTTCTGTGTAATTAGAAAAAAAAAATACATTAAACATTGATTACCAACACTGCATGCATCGCTTGGCACCAAGAAATAGGGAGGCAAGGATATCCCTTCCCGCTAAATAAAAAAAAAAATTACATTCGACCTTGAATAAATATGCAACTTAGAGCACCCTCTTAAGTTTCAGCACTTTCATTCTTCCCTGCTTAGCGTTGCACTTACAGTTCTGGGCCTTAACATAGAAGTGCTGCCTGGTAAGAACATAAAATTTGATAATTTTGCTTGGAAGGGACATACTGTGATTTTTTTTTTTTTTTTTTTTTGCGCTGAAGTTCATCTGTTCGGCGAAGTTAGGCCCTCACATTAACATGCCAGCAGCGCAACACATCTGTCCATAAACGACAGGTCACGCTGGCAGCCGCGAACAAGCAGGAACACTGCCGCACCGTCCATACACCGCGCGGGTACCTGCACACGCGCGCGATCGCGTGACTGCATCGCCAAGCTGACCGCAGCGCCACCGCGGCCTTCGCGGCAGCGCATGAACCAGAGGATCGCGCTTTCTCGGCGGATACGCCGGCGCTGGCGCCACCTCCCCCTTCTAGCCACCATAACGGAGCTCGTCATAACACGTCCGTCACGCTCGGTGGCCGGAAGTGGAATCACTCGGCCACGACTGCCACGTGAGAGGGGATCAATGAGCATCTCCTCTAAATCGATGCAAAAGGACTAAAACTAAACAAAAGAATGCGCTTGCGCAGTCGACAGGATTCGAACCTGTGCGGGGAGACCCCAATGGATTTCTAGTCCATCGCCTTAACCACTCGGCCACGACTGCCACTTTTTTTTCTTTATTGCATGAATTGGTACAAATACATCAGTAAGGATTCCACTTCCGGCTTCCGTGGGAGACGGACGTGTGATGGCAAGCTTTGAGCGTGCCTCGGTATCGGTCATGTCTGGCCGAGGATGCGGCGAACGACGCCCACCACTGGGCTATCGCATGGTTCTACCTACGTTTCCTCCCGGAGAAGCAATGAAGACAACGGTTTTCCTTCACTGTGATATTGCCAGCCGGCCTTATCGCATACAGGATTTTCGTGAGCCGTTGGAAAAGGCCGGTGTACTACCCTACGTGGCTGGCATTGGACCCTTCCAAATGTCTCATATCTGGATGCTGAAGATGAAGACTGAGGAAGCGAAGGAACGCCTGCTGAAAGAAGGCGCGCTGGAAGTGAAGAGACGCTACTGTGCGGTCATCGACCCGAACAAGCGTGAGTTGGTTTTCAAGGTGCACTGGGTGCCTTTCTACGCTTCGAGTGAAGCGGTGCAGAGGGCGTTCGAAGACTTTGGAGATGTGAGAGAAGTCACTTATGAGCAGTGGAACAGCCCGGGGTTTGAAGAGGCCGAATCGACAACTCGGCTAGTAAAAATAATGCTCAAAGAGGGGCTTTCGATCGATGATTTGCCCCACATGTATATACAAGTTTTACGGAGGGCATGTGTTAGTGGTGGTGCCTGGACGGCCACCAATATGCTTAAGGTGTAAGAAGACAGGCCACATTCGACGTGATTGCCGCACTAAGAGATGTAGTTCGTGTCATATCTTCGGGCACGACCAGGAGGGATGCGTCCGCACGTATGCCCGTGTGGCCACGGGTATTGTGCCCCCTCAAGACGACGGGAGCGAGTTGATCATGGACCAGGAGGAACTGGAGAACGCTGGAGCCCTGCCCCCTACAGTATCCGGAGAAGGACCTGATGTCCAACAGCCGGAACACACCACCGGCGGAGGGAAGACGCAAGTTAGCGAACCCGCTGCAGAAACGACTGGAAAGGGGGAGGAGGCTGCTATGTCGTCAGATCAGCCAACAGCGAAAGGCACTTCGGAAGGAAGCGTTGCTGAGTCCCCGATGGATATGACAACCGCCTCCATGAAGAGACCACGAGGCTACGAAAAGGTACCAGCTACAGAACGGGAACTGCGTCGACTAGAAAAGCAGTGGACCGTTTGTTGAGCGAACTAGATTTAGACATCGTAGCCATACAAGAAACAAAGGTTGAGGATGAGCAGCAAACAAATATGGTGTTTGGTTTTCGGTCATGCTTCAATGTTTGCGTAAGCCATGCAGTCGATTTTTCGGCAGGTTG
This sequence comes from Amblyomma maculatum, assembly GCF_055883805.1. Classification (NCBI taxonomy): domain Eukaryota; kingdom Metazoa; phylum Arthropoda; class Arachnida; order Ixodida; family Ixodidae; genus Amblyomma; species Amblyomma maculatum. Next base: position 227,764,182 of record NC_139344.1, read on the forward strand.
CTGTCTTTTCCTGAGGAAAAGTGTAGGCATAGCAGTGGAGCAAGTAATAACTTGTGCAAGGGGGCGTTTCGTCGTGTGCGACATCAAGTACGAAACCTGTGCGGTGAGGGTGGTGGTTCTGTATGCACCAACGACACAAAAAGAACGGCGCGACTTTTTTGAGCAGTTGGTGCCTTTCCTTGAATGCAGTCGTGCGCTTATATTTTTAGGAGATTTCAACTGTGTTGTAGACTCTAAGGATCGTTCGAATAGAAATGTTGGAAAAGACCAAAGTGCCGAATTCCTGAAGTGTGTCCTCAATGAGTGCAGCTTAGAGGACGTATCAGTCCTGGTGAATGGTGAAAAACGTGTGCATTTCACACATTTTTAAGGTAGTAGTCACGCGCGACTTGACAGAATATATGTGTCGCCAGAGTTTTCGCCTACCTGTGAAGTGAAGTGAAGCAAGTGTCATTTAGCGACCATTGCTTAGTTACGGTCACGCTGGGCGGAACGAAGCAGTGTAAATCAAAAATGAACTGGGACTTATGGAAAATAAACTCGAGGCCTGCAGAAGACGAACTATTTTTACGAAAAGTTAAGGAAAGCAGGGATATTTTTTTATGAGAGCGAAACAGGCTGTATCGAATCCTGGGAACGATTTAAACAGGAGGTGAAAATGAATGCAATTGAGCGCTCTTCCATTATTAAGTATGAGGAAAAGAAAGAAGAAAAGCAACTGCAAGAGCTCTTACAATATTTAGGGCGTGAAGAAGAACGAACGCCGGGTATGTTCATGCATGATATAAAAGGCATCAAAGTTAGGCTACAAGCTTTGGATGCCCAGAAGTACAGAGGCGCTGCGATAAGAGCGCGTACGGAAAAATGGCTCCGTGGCGAGATGCCAACAAAACGCGCCCTCGCTGATGAAAAGCGATATGCGCGCGCGAACGAGATAACGGTTATTGAATACAAGGGGCAGAGGCATGATGAGCAAGACGGAATTACGAGCGCCTTCGTGGAACATTACCGTGAGCTGTTTTCGAGCAAAGCACCAAGTGAAGAAGGGTTTAGAGATAACTTTTTGCCTCTGATGCCAATATTAGGCAAAGAAGTTACTGAAGAGTTCTCACGTGTGCTGATTGCAGCTTGAACCCTAAAATGCGATCGCTATCAATGATAGCCAAGCAAAGTGGCTCTAAATACAGTGCAAAAAGCAGGGAGGAGAGCGGGCAGCCCTGCCTTACTGATGAACGTACAGCGATGCTGTCAGTTCACCATTCACGATAATACGAGTCGTGCAGTTCGCATAAGCCATTTTAACACCCTCCACTATGACTTCACCAAGGTTAGAATGCTCCAAAATGGAAAAAAGAATTTCGTGAGAAACACGGTCAAAGGCCAAATCTAATTGCATCATGGATATCTGACCACCGAGTGCATCAACACATTCTAATACGGTTCTTGCGACATGTATATTCATGGCAATGGATCGACCCTTGATGCCGCACGTTTGATGAGACCCAACCAGTTTTTTTTATTACACTTTGCAGTCTTTTTGCTAAAACCTTCATGTACACCTTGTAGTCAACATTGGTGAGGCTAATCGGTCGATATGACCCCACCAACAGTCGTTTCTCCGGATCATCTGTCTTGGGTATTAGCACGATGTGCGATGTAGAGAAAGACAATGGAACAGTATTACGTTCATAAGCCTCAGTGATTACATCGAGCATAAACTGAGCCGCATACTGCTGAAAAGTTTTAAAGAAGGCAGCGCTTAGACCATCCGGCCCAGGGGCTTTCCCAGGTGTCAGGTCATCTATTGCAGATTCTATCTCCTGCAATGTTATCGGTGTTTCTAGGCGCGCTTTACTTTCGTCATCCAGTGCAGGCATCAGTCTTAGAAAGTGTTTGAAAGCCGCCTACAGTCTCAAGCTTAGCGCTAAGCAGTTCTTCGAAGTGCTCTGCTACCGCACGCTGAATATCTTTAGCATCTTCAGTGATATGGCCGGCATATCTTATACTTCTAATTTCTTTCTGGCAGGCGTATCTTTTCTCGTCTGCTAGCGCTCGTTTTGTCGGCACTTCTCCAGCCCAAAGTTTTTCAGCCCTTGCATGTATGACAGCCGCTGTGTATCTTTCGCTGTCGATTGTTTCCAGCTCACTTTTAAGCTCTCGTATTTTACTGGCGAAATGACCTGGCACAGTACTTTCCATGCTCAAAAAATAAAACTGAAGTTGTTCATTCAGTTCTTTTTCTTTCTCTTTATGCCGCACCTTACTGCTCTTTTCTATGGATTTCAATTTGACCCACTCTTTGAAGATGTCCCATTCCGCTGCAAAACTTACTGGTCGCATAGCCAGACGATTTTCAAACCCGGTCTTAACTTCCGTAAGGAACTCTTCATCGGCGATAAGTTTGGCATTCAGTTTCCATAGGTGCCAGTTAAAGCGCGATTTCTTTCCTTTCCTACCAAACACTGCACTCACGAGACAATGATCGCTGAAAGACCCGTGTTTGACCTCATATGCAGTACACAGGGAAACAAGATAAACCGAGGCATACACCCTGTCCAATCTAGCATGGCTATCTCGCTGAAAGTGCGTGAATTCTGGCTGGTTTCCAGTGGAGAACCCACTACCAACATCCTCAAGGCCGTATTGATGCACAAGTGCATTCAACCGCTCGGAGCTTCTGTCTCTCCGAGGTTTACACTTTGCCGCTCGGTCCGCTGCTGCGCACACAGTTGTAGTCACCAAGTACAAGCAAGATTTTGTCGACCTTCAACCACAACTCAATAGAATCAAAAAACAATTCACGCTCGCATTCTGAATTGGGAGCGTACACACACACACAACACGCCAGCATAAATTAGAGTAGGTAAAATCAGTAACCAAAAGCCGACCACTTGGACAGGCAAAAACGGACTCTACGCTTACTCCCAGCGTGTTACGTATAAATAAAAGGCATCCACCCGATACACCAACAGAATGGCATACACACACATAAACGTTTGTTTGAAAAGAATCCACCATACGGTCAGTGCTTTCTTGGCTCTCAATCTTTGACTCTTGCACAGCTGCTACATCTATATCATTATCTAAAAGGAGGCGACTGAGCTGACATTGTCGCCTTCTCGCTCCCAGCCCTCTGACCTTCAAAGTAGCTACGTGTAACGGCGAATTAAGCTTGAGAGTAATGTATTAGAAAGAGACGCCCGTACCCGCATGGTGCCTACCTTCATGGTTGCGTGGCCTCCGCTTCTGACGAACAGCGGCGTATGAATGCATGTAATGTCCTCCCAGCAGAACGTCGGGATGCATTCAAACGAAGTCCAAGCACCGTCTTTAATTTTTTTTTCACACAAGCACCGCTTGGTTGCAGAAGATTCCTGACGCTGGTCGGTAGCCAGCCAACCCACAAATCGTTCAGGATACCACAAAACTACGGAGGCGGTTTTCCCGCCTGCCGCGTGTCAGCCGAGAAGTTCGGCTTCGGTCTCAAAGTTGCTCTTCGGATGCCTGCAGTTTTCGGTGGCGGCTCACCACAAACACCGCCTGGCACCTGAGTCTCCTCGACGCTTTCCTCGTGCGGACGTTTCGCGGCAATTAAGGCTGCTGTCTCCGGCCCAACCTCCATGGCATCAGTACAGGGAGGCTCAGTACTGAGATGCTCCTCAGCGTCAGAAAAATTGATTACATCTGACGCTTGCTTTGACGCGCCTTCATGGTCCTGTGACGGATCTTGCAGGGCTTGCAGAGTTTCATTCTCTTGACTGGAGACCGTCACCTTATGCTTTGTTAAAAGAGTCATGGAATGCGCGTCCTGTTTTGTTGACTGACCTCTAATGTCAGCAGTCTCCTCCGCATCCGCCTCGTCCATAATTAACTTGGACGAGTCTTCGCTGGTCTTCGGACTCGGACGAGTCTTCGCATTGATATGACTGAACACGTTATGGACGAGGTGAAGGCTGAGGAAGCATCAAGGGCAGCTGGAGTTAAAGCAGCAACCGTCGAGAAGAGCACGCAGCCTTCAAGTGTTGGGTCTAGCGGCACAAGTTCGGCCGAGGCACCTCCAGTGCCACAACACGTCTCCGAGGAAAAGACGAGCCAAGAAAAGCCGCCGCCTATTCTCAGAGCCCCTGCTAGCACACTTGACGAACCTCACGTCGGACACTACCCTAATGATGTCTCATTGGAAGAAGCTGCTGTCTCAGCCACAAAACGCGCTTACCTCGAAACTGTGAAAGATGACCGACTAACTGATGGAGCACCCGCGGAGGAGCCGCCCACCAAGGCGGTAATGACGCGACGGTCGCCCTACAGGCCAAGACCAAATATTCCGCCAGACATAAGACCTGCGGTGGAGGCGCCTGAATAGCGCTTCTACAGCTGTTATACGCTGCCGTCGGTTTCCGGATCAGCGTGCCATGGTGGAGACGATATACCACGGAAGGGAACTGTGAGCTTGACCGTCAAACTTTGGCCATGGACTGCGAAAGTGCAAGTGACCGTTGCGAGGCGGTGCGCTTTGTGGAGCTCCAACACGCGGAACCCCCTTCAGCGCCACGGTACCCTGAGGTGAGCACTGCGCGAGCAGTGGGTGCCTTTAAAAATGAACAACAAAAGATTCAACTGCCACTACGCGTAGCCACTCTGAACGTTCGTGGACTGGCGGCGAGGAAGCGCCAGTGTCAGGTCAATCACCTCTTCTTAGAAAATTAATTGGATATAATCGCACTACAAGAAACTAAGATTGAGAGCGAGGAACACAAATCGTATGGTTGAAAATTTTCAGTCCCGATACAATGTCTGCGTATGTCACGTGGTTGGAAAGTCCGGAGGTTGCGCGTTATTTTTGAGAAATAGTATTGAAATTGGGAATGAAACCATTGTCACATCCAAAGAGGGTCGGTTGCTAGTTGTCGATTTTACCCTTTCTGGATGGGATGCTCTTGGAGAGTGATTTGTGTGTATGCCCCTAACAATAGAGAGATTTAGCATACCGTGATCCGCGATCCACCACCGTGACACTCTACCGCTCGTGGGCCGGGCGCACAAGCTGATTGGTTCCGATGCGCCAGGTCAATGTGCTGACATCAAGTATGTGGCGCCATCTATCGGCATGAAAGTGATCTGGGCATGCGCAATGGAACGCGCGGTGGCGGATAACGGTAGCGGATCGCGGATCACGGTGTGCTAAATCTCTCTAATAGAGAGATTTAGCTTACCGTGATCCGCGATCCGCCACCGTGGCTCTCTACCGCGCGTGGGCGGGGCCGGTCAAGCTGATTGGTCCCGACGCGGCAGGTCTTTGTGCCGACATCCAGTATGTGGTGCCATCTGTCAGCAGCAAGGGAGGTCTGGGCATGCGCAGTGGAACGCGCAGTGGCGGATCCCAGTAGCGGATCGCGGATCACGGTAAGCTAAAACTCTCTAATTACAGGGAACGTGTTAGTTTTTTTTTGAAAAGGTCAAAATGTTTTTGAACTGCGAGAGAAGCGTCGTTTTGATGGGTGATTTTAACTGTGTTTGAATGCCAGAGGATCGAGTGCCGATCACCCCTGTGCGTGATCAGAGTGCGCAGTATTTCGATGCAATAATTCAAGAACACGACATGGAAGATATGGGCTGGGTGTTGTTTCAAGGCTCGCAGCCATGTTTACGCACTTCCAACGCGGTAGCAATGCAAGACTAGACAGAGTATAAGCAAGCAGAGGATTTGTGACAATGTGTTCCAAACATGAAGTCAAACATGTTTCTTTGAGAGATCACAGCCTTGCTATTATAAGCTTTGGGAATAAACATAGGACTCGTTTTTTTTTATTTATTTATTAATACTGCAATCCCAGGAAGGGATTTTCGCAGGGTGAGCATACAGAAAATAGGTAAGTACAAATATTAAGAAAAAAAAGTTTCAACTGGAAACTTTGGAAATTTAATGTTAAATTGCTGGAAGATGAAACCTTCGTTAAACAAATTATAGACTTAACCAAAATGCCTTGCGTCGAATCAGCAAGCTGCGCAGATAAGTGGGAAAATTTTAAGAACACGGTCAAGATGAAAGCAATAGAACGAGGAACTATCCTTCATCAAAGTGAAAAGAAACGAATCAAAGAATTGGAGTGAAAATTAGACTTTTTGACATGTATGGAAACAGTAGTGCCCGGTGTGTACATAAAATAAATCCGAAAAGTTAAAAGCCAGCTAGAAGCTCTGGAGGCAGATAAGTACCGAGCGGCTGTGATAAGGGCGCGCGCCGAAAAGTTGTGGGCGGGTGAAATGCCAAATAAGCGTGCATTGTGTGATGAAAGAAGATATGCAGCATAAAATGAAATTCAACAGATCCGCTACCGCAACAGAATAACGACCGACCGCGAAGAAATCGAGCGAGCGTTTGTTGAGCATTACAAAGGACTGATAGGGAATGACAGAAGCGCAAAGGGTAGTCTGTGGGACGAATTTTTGCACCTCATGCCTCGATTAGACGAAGAAAAACGTGCGCGCTTAGAACAGCCTATTAGTTTAGAGGAAGTTCAGAAGGCTATTGAGGACCTGCCACTTGGGAAAACACCAGGACCTGATGGGTTAGGCGTTGCTTTCTATAAAACATTCTGAGAAGTCAGCCCGCTGCTATACGATACGATTGCAGAAGCGTACAATGTAAAACAAATGCCACCTTCCTTTTCTACTGCCCACATTGTGCTTATCCCCAAAACAGGTGACCGAGAAAAATGCTGTCTGTGGGGGCTTATCGCCCGATAACCCTCACAAATGTCGACTATAAGATCTATATGAAGATTCTAGGCAAACGTTTACAGAGTGTCATCACGGACCTAGTTGGACCGCACCAAACGCGCGGAGTGAAAGGGCGTACCATCTGCACAAATGTGCACATCGCTTGAGTGCTGTGATGCCTTCGGTGGCCGAGTGCAATGCTAGACCTGTTGAAGGCGTTTGATCGCGTGGCGCACGATGTCCTGTACTCAGTTTTGGAACATGTAAATGTGGGCAGCATAATACCAGGCGGGCTTAAAATGCTTTACAGCAGCTGTACAGTTCATAGTCAATAACAACCTGTGTGAACCCATCCCTCTGCGGTCCTCCGTACGGCAGGGATGCCCACTTTCACCATTGCTTTTTGCACTTTACCTTGAGCCCTTCTGTTTAAGTCTTATTAACAACGACCAAATAAATGGCTTCAGGTTTCAGTCATCTAATATTAAAATTCTTGCGTATGCAGACGACATTGCTGTATTCTGCAGTGACCGCGAGAGTGTTCAAGAAAGTGTTGGCGTCGCCAAGCGGTTTTGCCAGCAAACTGGGGCTGAAATCAATTGGGAAAAGAGTGTGGGCTTTTGGCACGGAAGCTGGGGAATTACACCACCGTTGTTCGCGAACCTGCAGTGGACAAACATGCCATCGAACTACTTGGGGGTGCCTCTCAAGCACTATAACAAGAGCGCAGATTACTGGAACGAGACGACGTCAAAAGAAAGCAAGGGCATGGCAAGGACGAGACTTGTCGATGTTTGCGAGAGCAACAGTATGTAATATTTTTTAAATTGCCAAAGTGTGGTATGTTTTGCAATTTCTGTCTATGTCGTGTGTAAATGTGCAAAAAATGCATAGGGTGTTTGCTGTGTTTATTTGGAATTCAAGTTGGGAGAGGGTCAGGAGAACCAATTTGTTTCGAACAGTTCAAGATGGTGGTCTGGGTCTCGCGCATTTGTTTGTCCGCCAGGTTGTGTCCCGTTTTATGTTTGAGGGACCAGAAAGACCCACCCGCATGGATGAGTGTGCTTGATGATTTAGTTCATCATTTTAACTTGTGAGCGGCTGAAGAAGCCGGGGTGCTTTTAACAATGTATCGTGCTTGCCTCAATAAAAAGGTATCTAAAAAATAAATCGGGGCCGAGTGGTTAAAGCGATGGACTAGAAATTCATTTGGGGTCTCCCCGCACAGGTTCAAATCCTGTCGACTGCGCAAGCGCATTCTTTTGTTTAGTTTTAGACTTTTTGCATCGATTTAGAGGAGATGCTCATTGATCCCCTCTCACGTCATACATACAGCGACGTTGCCTGTCAAGACATTTCTTCACAATAAGGAGATGTTTGTGCCCTGGTCGGTAAATTGTCGTCTCTGTAACGTGCCTGAGACAACTGATCATTGCTTTATTCTGTGCCGTGATGCTATGTTCTTTTGGGACATACTACAAAGAAATCTTAAAAAGGACATTGAAATTACGCCTTATACAATTAGATTTTTGCCTCCTGACAAAAACTCTGTCATGCCTTACGATCTATTTGTGTTGATGGGACTGTTCAGCCTTTGGAAAAGCCGCATGATCGACAGGCATGCAGAGCCACCAAGATCGTCGAAATCCGTGTTTCGGGAGCAGTGTGCTTTGGTGAGAAGTGTATATGCTGCACGTGAAGAACCTCCAAACTGGATGCCATATCTAGACGCATGTGTATGTCTCCCAGACTTTTGATGTTCTGATGATTGTGCATTGTCGGGCTGAGGATATGACGGGCTCGTATTAAGCAGCCCGGTAACTTTAGACATGGACATGTTTAAGTAAGTGGAGTTGTTCCTTTTTACGGAAGTTTTTCCATGCAATAAAGAAAAAAAAAGTGGCAGTCGTGGCCGAGTGGTTAAGGCGATGGACTAGAAATCCATTGGGGTCTCCCGGCACAGGTTCAAATCCTGTCGACTGCGCAAGCGTGTTCTTTTGTTTAGTTTTAGTCCTTTTGCATCGATTTAGAGGAGATGCTCATTAATGCCCTCTCATGTGGCAGTCGTGGCGTTCAGTAAAGCCCTTTTAAATCTAGCGCTTTAGGCAGAATGGGCCTAGGGCTTTTAGCATTCCTTTTGTTTTGCTTTGTTTTTGTGTGTTCAGAGTGTATGCTGTGTTGTTGAAAATTGGTAATAAAGAAAAAAAAAGGCAGTCGTGGCCGAATCAGTGATTCGACTTCCGGCCACCGAGCGTGACGGACGTGCGCATCATGGACTCCCAAGGAGCGGATTCAGCGGCCCGTTTGGGCCGCGGTATCAGGAGTATGAGCAACGCTGCCAAGGAATACCAAATGGTCCTTCCCCATCTGCCATCAGGTTCGACTGTTTTACATACCGTTTTTTTGCATGGGGATGTCTCAGCTAGGCCTTATCGTGTGGAACATTTTCGAGATGCACTCGAACGTGTGTCACTGCTGCTGGAAGTTGTCGCCCTTGGGGCTTATCAGATGAACCACCTGGGGGCTGTAACCTTCAAAGATGAAGACGGAAAAAGAAGATGCTGCAGGTCCAAGAATTCGACGTGAAGGAGCGACGGTGTGTCGTGATTGACCCGTGCAATCAGGCCGCGCGTCTGAAACTGTACTGGCTTTTACACGGCGTGCGCGATGAAGACGTGCGAGTGGCCCTGTCTCCGTTCGGAAAGGTAACGGAACTAACCAGAGACAAGTGGCGGGTGAATGGCTGTGTTGACAAGGCGTCCACGACTCGCTCTGTAACGCTCAAGTTACACGCAGGCGTCACCGTTGCAGATTTGCCGCACCAGCTACGCGTTTCTGAGGACGTTTCCCTCGTCTACGTCCCGGGCTGAGCCTCGCTTTGCCTCCGATGTCGCGGAACTGGGCATATACGCCGAGAGTGCCGCGTTCCACGTTGTGTCGCCGCTTTGGACACGACCCAGTGTGTGCGTACATACGCGAATGTTGCGGGTCCGGCTGGAAACGACGCTGGAAGGCAGTGAAGAGACAAAGTGCGAGGAAACGCCCCTAGAAAAAGCCGCGGCGGCGGAGGAGCTTCCAGATAAAACTGGAGAAGCAACGGCAACTGCTGCGGGCGCAACACCTGAGGGAGAGGCGAGAGGAGACAAACCTCTTGCCTTAGACACGCCAGTAACTATACAGGAGGCTTCCACGAGCGAACCTCGAGACGTGTACATGGCCGCGGCTTTCAGCATGCCTGCAAAGCGGGCACATGAGGACGTCAGTGAGTGTGAAGCTGGCAGGAATGCGAACGGCAACGGGGAGCCACCGACGAAGGCCAACCAGTTCCGTCGTCAGAGCTTCAAACCGAAGCCAAACATCCCCCCATACCGGAGGACTCCGTCATCAACGCCTCCGCCTTAGCGGGGGCGAGTTTTGCAAAGCAGCTGTGATGTCCCGGTCGGCGATCGGGACTAAAGACCGTGTGAGACCTGTGCTGTATACTGCAAATGGCATCACTTCACGACACGAAACTTTTGGTGTATCACTATGTCGCTCTGCATTATAAGTGTGAGTAGAATGATCGGCGTCTTTTTTTAAAATGGCTCGTCCCTTTCAAACTTGCCTACGCGTCGCAACGCTTAATGTGAGGGGCCTCTCAGCGCGCAGACAGCAACAGCAGTTAGGCTACTGCTAGATAACGATATCGACTTACTTACAGTACAAGAAACAAAAATTGAAAGTGAAGAGCAAACAGATCGAATGGTCGAAGTTTTTCGCAGCAGATACAACGTTTGTGTATGCCATGCGGTTCAGAAATCTGCCGGATGCATTATTTTAATCCGCAGGGCTATCAGCTAAGTTGAAGCTGTGATAACGTGTGGAACGGGTAGATTCGTAGTGTGTGATTTCCTTTTTGACGAAACTCCATGGAGAGCAGTGTGTCTTTACGCTCCGAATAAGCGTGCGGAACGTGAGTGTTTTTTTGAATACATTGAATCGTACCTGGCTTGTGAGAGGCGTATATTATTGCTTGGTGACTTCAATTGTGTATGCAGACCAGAGGATAAGTCAACCAAAAACGTTGTGCGTGACACCAGCGCAGAGTTACTTTTGAGAATAGTTAATGAGAATGAGTTAGAGGACGTTGGCAATGTGCTCATACCTGAAGGCCAAGCGAATTATACGCACTTTCAAGGTACGTCGCACGCTAGACTTGATCGCATTTACGTACCGTCTTTACCAAAAGTAACCAGGCTGCTCCGAAGGCTGCCGGAGTAAGCGCGCGGCCGTGTGGCGGCGTTGCGCTCGCTGTGGCTTATCGGTGCTCGTCAGCTCCGAGGGTACAACAGCTGACGTAACTTCGCACCCTCAGTCTCGCCCGTTGGATGATAAAAACTAGGTGCGTTTGATGTGTGGGCTGCGGTTTCACGCGTGCGAAGCCTGGTTGTGCCCAGCGAGGGCGCTCAGTATAGCGACGGGGCTATTATCGCTTCTCGGCAACTGCGGAAAACTGAAAAGCAGGTGATAGTAGACACGGTGAGCTCTTGTTCGTTTCTAGGACGAATATGTGCTAGATTTACCAGACAATGCTGCTCTGAAATAAGGGTTCCGCGAACGAGAAAGCAGTCATGTGCATATAATGGCTAAGCGTGAGGAAGCTTTCATTATAGATTGGTACCTATACCAAAACTTACCTACAAGCAAATGCAAGAATTTGTTAGAATCAAACATTTATCTTATTTATACACAGCCTCCCCAAGGGACTAGCACAATTTTGCAAGCCTAAAAGAGAGATAAGGTGGCTTGGAAGGGTTCACAAGCTTTCCCATAACTTTGTACCGGAGTTACGGTCCGTAAAATTGCAGTACGCAAGGCACCTCGGAGAAAGCATGTTGAAATTTCAAGGTGCGTTATCATTCTTTATGTACAGGCGCATCAAACACGCAGGAAAGCGCAATTCTGCTGGTGTGTTTCAGTAGCGGATTTCAGAACACAAGCACGTATAATTATATAGCGAGAAACGCGACATCTGCTTCAGGGCAGTTGCCGAGAAGAGCGAATAGCCCCGTCGCTATACTGAGCGCCCTCGCTGGGAATAACCGAGCTTCGCACACGTGAAACCGCAGCCCGCACATCATACGCGCCTAATTTTTGTCATCCAACGAGCGAGAGTGAGGGTGCGAAGTTACGTCAGCTGTTGTACCCTCGGAGCTGACGAGCACCGATAAGCCACAGGGAGCGCAACGCCGCCACACGGCCGCGCACTTGCTCCGCCAGCCTTCGCAGCAGCCTGGTTACTTTTGGCAAAGACGGTACCTGTTGCGACTGTCCCAATGTGTTTCAGTTACAAGTGTGAGCGTGTCAGCTTTAGTGACCATTCTTTAGTTATGGTCACATTTGGCCGAAAGGAGAAAACCACCAAATTCAACTGGGAACTGTGGAAGTTTAATGATAAATTATTAGATGATGAAACATTTGTTAATCAATTAGAAGAACGTATTACAAACCTATTACTGGGCAATGTGTGTGACTTTGTGCAAGCTTGGGAATTGTTTAAGTGTGTCATTAAAGTAGCCGCAATAAGCAGAGCAAGTGTCTTGCGGTTTAAGGAAAGAGAACGCGAAAAATATCTGCGTAGCGAACTAGACTATATGCTAAGCGTAGAAAGCATCGATCCGGGAAAATTTAAAAAAGAAATAAAGGAAACAAAGAGCAAACTGGAAGTGATCGATGAAGATAAGTATCGCGGCGTGATGATAAGGGCACGGCCCGAGAGGCTGTGGTGTGGGGAAACGCCCACGAAGCGGGTGCTCAGTGATGAAAAGCGGCACGCGGTGAACAAAGAGATAAACAAAATTTATTACCAAAATGAAGTTACTAGTGAAAAG
>NC_139344.1:227781771-227794271 GCF_055883805.1 Amblyomma maculatum
TAAGACCGAAGCCGAACTTCTCGGCCGACACGCGGCAGGCGGGGAAACCGCCTCCGTAGTTTTTGTGGTGCTCTGAACGATTTGTGGGTCGGCTGCCTACCGACCAGCGTCAGGAACCTTCTGCAACCAAGTGGTGCGTGTGTGAGCAAAAATGAAACAATGTGCTTGGACCTCGTTTGAATGCATCCCGACATTCTGCTGGGAGGACATTACGTGCATACATACGCCGCTGTTCGTCAGAAGCAGAAGCCATGCAACCATGAAGGTAGGCACCATGCGGGTACGGGCGTCTCTCTCTAATACATGACTCTCAAGCTTAATTCGCCGTTACATGTAGCTACTTTGAATGTCAGAGGACTGGGAGCGAGAAGGCGACAATGCCAACTCAGTCGCCTCCTTTTGGATAATGATATAGATATAGCAGCTGTGCAAGAGTCAAAGATTGAGAGCCAAGAAAGCACTGACCGTATGGTGGCTTCTTTTCAAACAAACTTTTATGTGTGTGTATGCCATTCTGTTGGTGTATCGGGTGGATGCCTTTTATTTATACGCAACACGCTGGGAGTAAGCGTAGAGTCCGTTTTTGCCTGTCCAAGCGGTCGGCTTTTGGTTACCGATTTTACCTACTCTAATTTATGCTGGCGTGTTGTGTGTGTGTATGCTCCCAATTCAGGATGTGAGCGTGAATTGTTTTTTGAGTCTATTGAGGTGTGGCTGAAGACTGACAAAATCTTGCTTGTACTTGGTGACTACAACTGTGTGTGCGCAGCTGTGGACCGAGCGGCGAAGTGTAAACCTCGAAGAGACAGAAGCTCCGAGCTGTTGAATGCACTTGTGCATGAGTATGGCCTTGAGGATGTTGGTAGTGTGTTCTCCACTGGAAACCAGCCAGAGTTCACGCACTTTCAGCGTGACAGCCATGCTAGATTGGACAGGGTGTATGCCTCGGTAGATCTTGTTTCCTTATGTACTGCATATGCGGTCAAACCTTTGTCTTTCAGCGATCATTGTCTCGTGAGTGCAGTGTTTGGTCGCAAAGGAAAGAAATCGCGCTTTAACTGGTACCTATGGAAAATGAATGCCAAACTTCTTGCCGATGAAGAGTTCCTTACGGAAGTTAAGACCGAGTTTGAAAATCGTCTTGCTATGCGACCAGTAAGTTTTGCAGAGGAATGGGACAGCTTCAAAGAGTGGGTCAAATTGAAATCCATAGAAAAGAGCAGTAAGGTGCGGCATAAAGAGAAAGAAAAAGAAAAAGAACTGAATGAACAACTCCAGTTTTTTTTGAGCATGGAAAGTTCAGTGCCAGGGCATTTCGCCAGTAAAATACGAGAGATAAAAAGTGAGTTGGAAACAATCGACAGCGAAAGATACACAGCGGCTGTCATACGTGCAAGGGCTGAAAAACTTTGGGCTGGAGAAGTTCCGACAAAACGAGCGCTAGCAGACGAGAAAAGATACGCCTGCCAGAAAGAAATAAGGAGTATAAGGTATGCCGGCCATATCACAGAAGATGCTAAAGATATTCAGCGTGCGGTAGCAGAGCACTTCGAAGAACTGCTTAGCGCTAAGCCTCAGACTGTAGGCGGCTTTCAAACAGATTTTCTGAGACTGATGCCTGCACTGGATGACGAAAGTAAAGCGCGCCTAGAAACACCGATAACGTTGCAGGAGATAGTATCTGCAATAGATGACCTGACAACTGGGAAGGCCCCTGGGCCGGATGGCCTAAGCGCTGCCTTCTTTAAAACGTTTCAGCAGTATGCGGCTCAGTTTTTGCTCTGTGTAATCACTGAAGCTTATGAACGTAATACTGTCCCATTGTCTTTCTCTACATCGCACATTGTTCTAATACCCAAGACAGATGATCCGGAGAAACGTCTGTTGGTGGGGTCATATCGACCGATTAGCCTCACCAATGTTGACTACAAGGTGTACATGAAGGTTTTAGCAAAACGACTGCAAAGCGTAATAAAGAAATTGGTTGGGTCTCATCAAACGTGCGGCATCAAGGGTCGATCCATTGCCACGAATATACATGTCGCAAGAACCGTACTAGAATGTGTTGATGCACTCGGTGGTCAGATAGCCATGATGCAGTTAGATTTGGCGAAAGCCTTTGACCGTGTTTCTCACGAAATTCTGTTTTCCATTTTGGAGCATTCTAACCTTGGTGACGTCATAGTGGAGGGTGTTAAAATGGCGTATGCGAACTGCACGACCCGTATTATAGTGAATGGTGAACTGACTGACAGCATCGCAGTACGTTCATCGGTAAGGCAGGGCTGCCCACTCTCACCCCTGCTGTTTGCACTGTATTTAGAGCCACTTTGCTTGGCTATCATTGATAGCGATCGCATTTTAGGGTTCAAGCTGCAATCAGCACACGTGAAAATGCTAGCATATGCCGATGACATAGCAGTGTTTTGTGCAACTAGAAAGAGCATTTGTGAAGCCACGAGTGTCGTCCAAACATTTTGTGATCAAACGGGATGTAAGATCAATTGGGAGAAAAGCTCTGGGTTTTGGCACGGTGATTGGGACGTGACACCTGATTTCTTCTGTAAGCTGCGATGGTCTGCTCTCCCAACACGATATCTAGGCGTGCCTTTAGAATGTTATCAAGATCCCAACGTGCACTGGATGGAAGAAACATCCAGAGCGAAAGAAAAAGCGGATGCCTGGCAAGGAAGGCAACTCTCAATATTTTCGCGCGCTTCTATTTGCAATGTTTTTCTTATTTCGAGGCTGTGGTACCTCATGAATGTGTTGTGTGTCTCACGAACCTCAATTCAGAAAATGCACCGCGTTTTTGCTGTTTTTATTTGGGCATCCACATGGGAAAAAACCGCCCGGACGAATTTGTTTATTTCTGTTAAAAGGGGCGGGCTTGGCCTTGCACATCTGTTCTTGCGTCAGGTGGTTTCGCGATTTATATTCCTCCGTGATCAAAAAGATACCTTTTTAAGAACCGTGATGCAAGTGCGATTACAGAGGCTGCTCCCTGAATGGATTGTGTCATGTGAAAACATGCCTGGTACTGTGACTGGCTACCTGCGCGAGGTTGTTTTTTCGTGCAAGTTGCTTGAAGTGCGGTTTTCTTTTGATTACCTTTACAACGTTCCTAGAAAAAAACTGTATAAAGATCTCATTGACGTGATGCTGCCGGTGCCTTTTTACCGGGCATTACACTGTGGAGGCCCAGGGCAGGACGTTTTGAAAAGAGTTAAGAAGATGCCCGTGAGGCCATCAGCTAAAACATTCCTTTTCAAACTTCACTCTAATACGCTCCCTGTTAAAACCTGGCTGAATGAAAAAGGTATCTTCGTCCCATGGACAACAAATTGCCTGTTGTGCAAAAAACCGGAAACAATTGAACACGTTTTCTTACAGTGTTGGGATGCTGTCTTTCTATGGGACGTCCTCCAAAGGACAATTAAAAAGGAGCTTCCATTAACTCCTTACGGTATAAGATTTCTACCAGTGCAGAACGATGATGCACCTTATGATTTAATTATGCTTCTTGGCCTCCATAGTTTGTGGAAAACACGAATGCAGGTGCGTCATGCAGATATAGATACACGATCTTCGCGTGAAAACTTTATTGAAAGTGCTGTTTATATACGTGAAACTTTCATGAGGAGGCAGGATCCGCCACAATGGCATTGTCTCTTTGATGAGTTAGTGCACTTGAAAAGATTTTAGCCACTTACGCGTTAGCTCAAGTGTAGTTGACGTTTTTTATCATGTGTATTTTGTTTTCTGTTTCACGGCAATAAAAAAAAAAAAAAAAAAAAAAAAGTCGTGGCCGAGTGGTTAAGGCGATGGACTAGAAATCCATTTGGGTCTCCCCGCACAGGTTCGAATCCTGTCGACTGCGCAAGCGCAATCTTTTGTTTAGGTTTAGTCCTTTTGCATCGATTTAGAGATGTTCATTAATGCCCTCTCACGTGGCAGTCGTGGCCGAGTGGTTAAGGCGATGGACTAGAAATCCATTGGGGTCTCCCCGCACAGGTTCGAATCCTGTCGACTGCGCAAGCGCAATCTTTTGTTTAGGTTTAGTCCTTTTGCATCGATTTAGAGATGTTCATTAATGCCCTCTCACGTGGCAGTCGTGGCCGAGTGGTTAAGGCGATGGACTAGAAATCCATTGGGGTCTCCCCGCACAGGTTCGAATCCTGTCGACTGCGCAAGCGTATTTTGTTTAGTTTTAGTCCTTTTGCATCGATTTAGAGGAGATGCTCATTAATGCCCTCTCACGTGGCAGTCGTGGCCGAGTGGTGATTCTACTTCCGGCCACCGAGCGGGACGGTCGCAGAATCATGAGCTCCAGCGGAGCGGCGGCAGCGGCCCTTGCCGGCCGCGGAAGCAGGAA
This sequence comes from Amblyomma maculatum, assembly GCF_055883805.1. Classification (NCBI taxonomy): domain Eukaryota; kingdom Metazoa; phylum Arthropoda; class Arachnida; order Ixodida; family Ixodidae; genus Amblyomma; species Amblyomma maculatum. The sequence goes on from NC_139344.1 coordinate 227,786,147, forward strand.
TCTCGATACGGATGATAAGGACTACGAGTTGATTTTGCCGACGCTGCCTACAGGACGTGTTGTTTTAAACACCGTGTTTTTGCACGGCGACGTGCGCAATAGGCCGTACAAAGTGGAAGATTTTCGCGATGCCCTCGCCAACGTTGGTGCGCTCCCCGATGTTGTGGCGTTGGGGGCGTACCAGATTAACCACGTTTGGGCTGTCACGCTCCGCAGCGCTGAAGCAACGAAGAAGCTGGCTGCGTTGAAACAAGTAGAAGTAAAGGGACGTCGTTACATCATCATCGACCCAGAGGACCAACAGGTGAAGCTGCGGCTGCACTGGATGTTGCACGGTGTGGCCGACGACGACATACGGACGGCCTTTGCTGCTTTCGGTAACGTAACCGAGGTGACCCGGGAGCGGTGGCGCGTCCAAGGCGTCAAAGAGAAGGGGTCAACAACGAGAACAGTTCTCCTGAAACTGAAACCCGGTATTAAGACCGATGACCTACCTCACCAGCTGCGAGTCGCCGGTGAGTTGGCCCTTGTTGTGGTGCCTGGGCGGCCTATGCAGTGCCTGCGCTGCCGTGGTAGCGGTCACGTTAGACGTGAATGCAAAGTGCCCCGGTGTTCGAAATGCAGGCGTTACGGCCACGTCGACAGTGAGTGTGTCCGAACATATGCGGTGGCCACGGGGCTCGCATCGAGGGAGGAGATAGCTGAACACCAGATAGACGTATCAGAGGCGGAGGAAGCTGCGAAAGGAGTCGAGGAAGTAGGCAAGCCGGAAGCGGCGACTGTCTCTTCTGGGACTTCTAGCAGAAACACAAACGTGTCAAGTGAGGCAGAGAGGCATCCTGAAGAAAAAGACTCGGCAGCGGCCTGGGCTGATACTGAGGAGAAGGAAGATAGCTTTTTGGCAGCTACGGAACCCGCGATGATGGCCTCGACGAGCAGCGAGGAGCAACAGCAACAGTGCAATGTTCGTGCGGGCAATGTCTCGGCCAAACGGCCTCACGCCCAGTCTGGTGATGGAGAAGACAAAACAACAGCGTCAAGCGTTGAGGAGCCGCCTACGAAAACGGTCCAGTCCCGGCGGTCCTCTCTCAGACCGAAGCCGAACTTTCTGGGGGACAAGCGGGCCAGCGATAAGCCACCGCCGCTGCAAGAACATGCAGTCGCACCGGAGGGCTGCGGCAAAAACAAAGGCGTCTAGCCGGGTGCTAGACGCGAAAGGTGAGCGCAAATGCTCTCGGTCTCTTCACTCTTATTTAAAATGGATCCAACCCCTGCTCTGACATTCGGGTCGCTTAATGTTAGAGGGTTAGCAACGAAGAAAAAGCAGAGCCAGGTGTTGCGCCTTATAACGGACAGAGACATCGATGTGCTAGCCGTTCAAGAGACCAAAGTCGATGGAGAGGAAGAGACCGGGAGCATGGTGCAGCGCTTCACGTCGAAGTATTATGCCGTTGTGAGCCATGCAGTCGGAACTTCTGCCGGGTGCGTCCTTCTTGTAAAAAAGTTGCCTGGACTTAACGTGCAGACTTATGCATCCGGAGAGACAGGGCGATACGTGATTTGTGATTTCGGTTTTGAGAATATACAATGGCGGGTTATCTGTGTTTATGCACGTAATGAATTGGAGGATAGGTGTTCCTTTTTTGAGAGCCTGAACTATTACTGCCCTAGTGAGAAACAGATAGTGCTCATGGGCGATTTCAATTGTGTTCTGGCGGCTCGCGATAAAAGCAGCACCCGAGCCTTCAGGGACAGAAGTACAGACTTATTGTCACGGCTGATAGATGAATATGAATTAGGTGATGTGGCGGAGTGTTTAGACGGTGAACGTAGTGTGAAATACACCCACTTTCAAGGTATTAGTCATGCTCGCCTCGACAGGATTTATATGTCACTGGACTTAATACCAAAGTGTCAAAAATACCGAGTTTTACCAGTGGCCTTTTCAGATCACTGTGCAGTGATATGCACTCTAGGCAAAAGGAAGCGAGCCAGTGGATTTTCATGGGAGCTGTGGAAATTAAATTGTAAACTGCTAAAAGACCAAATTTTCACTGAGTATGTGACGGAAAAAATTACCAAAATAGTAAATGAGTGTCAAAACGAAATCGGGCTCCAGTGGGTACTAGCCAAAGAAGAATTTAAGATGAAGGCCATTGAGCGGTCTACTTTGCTAAAGCACCAGGAAAGATTACAGGAAAAACAGCTGAGAGATATACTTGAAAAATTGTTGGCGCAGGAATGTAAAACGCCCGGCATAGGTAAGGAAGATATTAAGAAAACAAAGCAAAAGCTTGAACTTATCGAGGAAGACCGATATCGAGGGGCGATAGTGAGGGCGAGAGCGGAAGAATTGGTTGCAGGGGAGACGCCCACTAAGCGGGCTTTAGGAATGGAAAAAGCGCACGCTCGACGCAACGAAATTCAGGAGATCGAAGGAGCGGGTGGGGTAGTGACCGATAGCGATCGCATCCATCATGCTTTCTTTGATTACTATCAGGCGTTGTTCGCACAACATGAAGTTGACGTGCACAGATTTAAAGGCGAGTTTCTCGGCGCTATGCCTAGGCTCGATGAATCCCGAAAGGAAAGCTTGGAGAGGCGAATTAGTGAAAAAGAAGTTGAACGAGCAATAGAGAACTTGAACCCGGGAAAGTCTCCTGGCCCAGATGGGTTAAGTGCAGCTTTTTACAAAGCGTTTAAAACGGAATTAACCCCACTTTTGACTTTGCTGTTTAATGATGCCTATGATCGTAAGGAGTTGCCCCCGTCTTACGGTGCGGCCCATACCGTCCTCATCCCTAAAACAGATGATCCTATAAAACTCAGACAGGTTACTGCATATAGGCCGATCTCACTAACGAACGTAGATTATAAAATATTCATGAAAGTGTTGGCGGCGAGGCTTCAGAGTGTTATTAAAGAAATTGTTGGCCCTCATCAAACATGTGGCATAAAGAACAGGTCTATTGCTTACAATATTCATAAGGCAAAGTGTGTGCTGGAGTGTAGCGACGTCACTGGGGTACCTGTGGCAATTCCCCAGCTAGATCTTGAAAAAGCGTTTGACTGTGTTGCTCATGAGATTTTGTTTTCTATCTTAGATCATGTCAATGTAGGTTCTATTATTACTGAGGGTGTGGCCATGGCGTACCGACACGGCACTACAAAGTTAATTGTTAATAAATCGTTGGGGGCCCCCATCAACGTGGAACGTTCGGTGCGTCAGGGTTGCCCCCTCAGTCCACTCTTGTTTTGTATGTATGTTGAAACTTTGTGCTTGCACATAATACAGAATAATGCTGTTCATGGTTTTCGGCTGCATGAAGCGGAAGTGAAAGTCTTAGCATATGCAGATGATGTAGCAATTTTCTGTGTCACAAAGGATAGCATTAGCAGTGCGGTAGATGGTGTTAAAAGATTTAGTTTGGTCACGGGAAGCAAGGTGAACTGGGGAAAGTGCGTGGGGTTCTGGCACGGAGAATGGCCGGATACTCCTCACACTTTCGCTAATGTTACCTGGTGTACGACCCCTGTAAAGTACCTTGGAGTCCCGTTGGAATTTTACAGAGATACTGAACAGTATTGGAAGGTGCAGGCACAAGAGACACAAGAAAAAGCAGAGAAGTGGAAAGGTACTCATTTATCCGCGTTTGCAAGAGCCACTGTGTGTAACCTGTTTTTTATTAGTAAACTGTGGTATGTGATGCAAGTGCTCCAGTGCTCGCGAATTAACATACAAAAGGTACATCGAATTTTTGCGGTTTTTGTATGGGCCTCTAGCTGGGAAAGGTGCATGCGGACAAACTTGTTCAGACGGGTCAAAGACGGAGGCCTTATTTGTGAGGCAACTGGTAAACAGATTTTCGTTTTTCCGTTATGTTGAAGATCCTTTCCTGCGCACAGTGTGCCAAGTAAGGCTAGGGCGAGCCTTGCCAGAGTATGTAGTTGCAACAAAATGCATGACAGGAGGCATTTTTGGTTATTTCCGAGAGATAGTAACCAGCGTCAGATTCTTAACTACTCGGTTTTCAAAGGAATATTTGAGCAGCGTAACAAGGAAAACGTTGTACAAAGATGTGTGCGATGTTATCTTTCCGGTGCCGTTGTACAGGGCCTTGTACTGTGGAGGCCCCGGCGGTAATGTGTTGCAAAGGGTTAAAAAAATGAATGTATCGCCGGAAGTCAAGAGTTTTTTCTTTAAAGTGCACACTGGAACTCTACCCGTCAAATCTTTTTTGGAGGAAAAAGAGATGTTTCTACCATGGGGACCAAACTGCTTAATCTGCAAGCAACCGGAGACCATAGACCATGTTTTTTTTTGCACTGTTGGGAAGGGGTTTATTTTTGGGACGTGCTACAGAGGACCATGAAGAAACAGCTCCCGTTGCATTCACACGGAATTAGGTACTTGCCAACAAGAAATGAGGGTGGGATCCCGTTCGATTTAGTCATGCTGGTGGGCCTCCACAGTATATGGCGCTCTCGTACGGCCGGGTACTACTGTGACCCCGAAGCGCGTCCAGCGCGTATATATTTTCGAGAGAGCATCTGCAAGTTTGTAGAAATATAGAAGATACGGAATCCTGTCCCTGAGTGGCTCTCAAGGCTAGAGCCTTTGACAACACTCAGAGAATTTTAATGTGACAAAGCCTGGTCCTCTCTTGGGGATTTCGCTTCTTGTATAACTGTGTACATATTATTGTATTTGTGTCTTTGTTTTGTGAAAGCCGAGGACCGGCAATAAAGAAAAAAAAAAAAAAGTCGTGGCCGAGTGGTTAAGGCGATGGACTAGAAATCCATTGGGGTCTCCCCGCACAGGTTCGAATCCTGTCGACTGCGCAAGCGCAATCTTTTGTTTAGGTTTAGTCCTTTTGCATCGATTTAGAGGAGATGCTCATTAATGCCCTCTCACGTGGCAGTCGTAGCCGATTCTGTTTCCGGCCACGCCAGTGAACGGACGCAGGATGCAGGGCTCCTCAGGAGCGGCTTCAGCGGCCATGTCAGGCCGCGGTAACAGGATTGCTGAGCAGGACAATACTTACCAGGTTGTTTTGCCTGCACTGCCAACAGGTCGGTCTGTTTTGAATACCGTTTTTTTGCACGCCGATATCAGGGCCCGCCCGTACCGGGTGGAAGATTTCCGGGATGCGTTAGCGCAGCACTCGCTAATACCTGATGTTATCGCTATGGGGGCGTATCGGATGAGCCACGTCTGGGCCGTCACTCTCAAGGATACTGAAGCAGTGACCAAGATTGTGAGTGTAGGTAAGCTTTGTGTGAAAAACGGTCGCTGCTTGGTGATAGACCCGGCGAACCAGGACGTGCGGCTGAAACTTCACTGGCTGCTACAGAACGTGCCTGACGAGGATGTTCGTGCTGCCTTTGCGCCGTACGGAAAGGTATCCGAAGTTACATGGGAGCGCTGGCGAGTTAAAGGTATGTTAGAAAAGGGCTCAACTACTAGACTCGTCACGCTGAAGCTGGAAGCTGGCATGAAGCTCGGCGACCTGCCGCATCAGCTGAATGTTAGCGGTGAGCTGGCGCTCGTTATTGTGCCAGGCAGACTCCCGTTGTGCCTACGCTGCCGGAGTACGGGTCACATCCGCAAAGAGTGCCGGGTTCCTCGCTGCGGAACCTGTCGACGGTTCGGGCATGAAGACAGCCAGTGTGCTCGTACCTACGCTAGCATTGCCGGACCTGGGACCAGCGAAGACTCGTCGGAGTTAATAATGGACGAGGTGGATGCGGAGGAGGCTGCTGACATTAGAGGTCAGTCAACAAAACAGGACGCGCCTTCCATGACTGTTATAACAAAGCATAAGGTGACGGTGCCCAGTCAAGAGAATGAAACTCGGCAAGCCTTGCAAGATCCGTCACAGGACCATGAAGGCGCGTCAAAGGAAGCATCAGAAGATGTAATCAATTTTTCTGATGCTGAGGAGCATCTCAGTACTGAGCCTCCCTGTACTGATGCCATGGAGGTTGGGCTGGAGACAGTAGCCTTTATTGCCGCGAAACGTCCACACGAGGAAAGCGTCGAGGAGTCTCAGGTGCCAGGCGGTGTTTGTGGTGAGCCGCCGCCGAAAACTTCGGGCATCCGAAGAGCAACGTTAAGACCGAAGCCGAACTTCTCGGCCGACACGCGGCAGGCGGGGAAACCGCCTCCGTAGTTTTGTGGTATCCTGAACGATTTGTGGGTTGGCTGGCTACCGACCAGCGTCAGGAACATTCTGCAACCAAGCGGGGCGTGTGTGAGCAAAAATGACAGACGGTGCTTGGACTTCGTTTGTAAGCAGCCCGACGTTCTGCTGGGAGGACAATACATGCACACATATGCCACTGTTCTTCAGAAGCGGAGGCCACGCAACCATGAAGGTAGGCACCATGCGGGTACGGGCGTCTCTTTCTAATACATTACTCTCAAGCTTAATTCGCCGTTACAGGTAGCTACTTTGAATGTCAGAGGGCTGGGAGCGAGAAGGCGACAATGCCAGCTCAGTCGCCTCCTTTTAGATAATGATATAGATGTAGCAGCTGTGCAAGAGTCAGATTGAGAGCCAAGAAAGCACTGACCGTATGGTGGCTTCTTTTCAAACAAACTTTTATGTGTGTGCATGCCATTCTGTTGGTGTATCGGGTGGATGCCTTTTATTTATACGTAGCACGCTGGGAGTAAGCGTAGAGTCCGTTTTTGCCTGTCCAAGTGGTCGGCTTTTGGTTACTGATTTTACCTACTGTAATTTATGCTGGCGTGTGTTGTGTTTGTGTACGCTCCCAATTCAGAACGCGAACGTGAAGTGTTTTTTGACTCTATTGAATCGTGGTTGAAGGTCGACAAAATCTTGCTTGTACTTGGTGACTACAACAGTGTGTGCGCAGCTGGGGACCGAGCGGCGAAGTGTAAACCTCGACGAGACAGAATCTCCGAGCAGTTGAATGCACTTGTGCATGAATACGGCCTTGAGGATGTTGGTAAAGTGTTCTCCGCTGGTAACCAGCCAGAGTTCACGCACTTTCAGCGAGATAGCTATGCTAGATTGGACAGGGTGTATGCCTGTTGATCTTGTTTTCCTGTATACTGCATATGAGGTCAAACCTGTGTCTTTCAGCGATCATTGTCTCGTGAGTGCAGTGTTTGGTAGGAAAGGAAAGAAATCGCGCTTTAACTGGCACCTATGGAAACTGAATGCCAAACTTCTCGCCGATGAAGAGTTCCTTACGGAAGTTAAGACCGAGTTTGAAAATCGTCTGGCTATGCGACCAGTAAGTTTTGCAGCGGAATGGGACATCTTCAAATAGTGGGTCAAATTGAAATCCATAGAAAAGAGCAGTAAGGTGCGGCATAAAGAGAAAGAAAAAGAACTGAATGAACAACTTCAGTTTTTTTTTTTTTTTTTTGAGCATGGAAAGTACTGTGCCAGGTCATTTCGCCAGTAAAATATGAGAGATTAAAAGTGAGCTGGAAACAATCGACAGCGAAAGATACACAGCGGCTGTCATACGTGCAAGGGCTGAAAAACTTTGGGCTGGAGAAGTGCCGACAAAACGAGCGCTAGCAGACGAGAAAAGATACGCCTGCCAGAAAGAAATTAGAAGTATAAGGTATGCCGGCCATATCACTGAAGATGCTAAAGATATTCAGCGTGCGGTAGCAGAGCACTTCGAAGAACTGCTTGGCGCTAAGCTTGAAACTGTAGGCGGCTTTCAAGCAGACTTTCTAAGACTGATGCCTGCACTGGATGACGAAAGTAAAGCGCGCCTAGAAACACCGATAACGTTGCAGGAGATAGTCTGCAATAGATGACCTGACACCTGGGAAAGCCCCTGGGCCGGATGGTCTAAGGGCTGCCTTCTTTAAAACTTTTCAGCAGTGTGCGGCTCAGTTTATGCTCGAGATAATCACTGAAGCTTATGAACGTAATACTGTTCCATTGTCTTTCTATACATCGCACATCGTGCTAATACCCAAGACAGATGATCCGGAGAAACGACAGTTGGTGGGGTCATATTGACCGATTAGCCTCACCAATGTTGACTACAAGGTGTACATGAAGGTTTTAGCAAAAAGATTGCAAAGCGTAATAAAAAAAACTGGTTGGGTCTCATCAAACGTGCGGCATCA
>NC_139344.1:227799271-227951771 GCF_055883805.1 Amblyomma maculatum
CGGCTGCGAGCGCAGAGGATGTCGGAAATGGAGGCTTGGCAGGAGGCGGTGGTGCGCTGGAAAGTGTGTTGAGGGGAACGGGATCGCAGTCAAAAATAAACCCAACTGTGGCTCCTCTGGGCAGTAAGAACGGCTGGAGAGTTGTATTAAGGGCCGCAACGACCGCGCAACCGCGGGTGAAGGAGGTGAGGCACGAAGCAAGAGCTAGGCCGTCGGAGGTCCACCGAGGAGCGGGCATAACGAAGGCTTCGCCATCGAGAGGGTTGTCCAATGCCACGATGATCAGCTGCTCGCGTCCTGGGGGCAAAACGAAATCAATTGCTGCGAACACGTGTGGTGGTGAACAATCAGAAGTCGGTAATATATCGGGGTCCGCAAGATGAATAAGGCGCTCACGGCAAGAGATGAGGGCGGACGCCGGCGATAAGAAATCCCACCCCAAGATCATGAGATGAACGCACGTGGGGAGCACAATAAATTCGATATGATGCCGCTGGTTATCGATGAGGACACGTGCTGTGCATTGGCCGGTGGGTTTCATAAGAGTTCCATTAGCTCCACGAAGTGGCGGACCGATGTATGGCGCTATAACTTTGCGCAGATGAGAACACAGAGAGAAATGCATGACGGAATAAGCGGCGCCGGTGTCGATGAGGGCCTCAACGTACAATCCTTTAACAATCACTACTAACATATTCGACGGTCGCCCAGGAGGAATTGTAGATTTCGAACTCGAACCAGCTTTTCCTCCAAAAACTGCTTCGGTTAGTTTTCCTTATAGGTTGGAAGGGTTGCGAGGCAGGACGAAGCGGTGACGTGCGGCGAAAAGGCGAAGGGGATCGGCGTCGGGAAGGACGCGAGGGCCGTAAAACATTGGTGTAATTCGGAGGAGATGAAGAACGCCGGTAAAAGTCTGAGTAGGGCAGTGCAGAATCATCAGGCTGGCGCACGCGGGCACGTTCAAAGGGAGCATAACCCCGTTGCTCGTCTTGTTGGCGGCGGCGACAGACACGGGCAATGTGGCCACGTATCCCACAATAGTAGCACACAGGGCGGGAGGGGCGCCAGGCTGTAACAGGACGGTGCACTGTAGGATATGGTGCCATGGCAGCGACGTGACCGCACACGGGTGCCGAACAAGTCGGGGAAGGCGGAGTGGGTTGACGTGAAGTAATCTCGGCATAGGTTGGCAAGGAATGTTGGGGGGCGTTGGGAGGCGGCGAGGGAGGTTGGGAGGCAATGGGAGGTGGGGCAGGTGCCACAGTGTAGTTGAAATTCATCAGTTCATCTTTGATGATGCTGCGCAAATTCACCGTTGCTGGCGGAAGAGTTGGAGATACTGCAGAGGGGTTGGTGAGGCCGTAGAGCTCCTCCCGGATCATGGTGCGGATTAGGGACCGCAAATTTCCATCTATGAGGGAGCCACCATCACTGGGGTCTTGCACGAGGCGGCAGGACTGTAGCTGGTCCAGACGTTGACATGTGGATGTGATGTCAGATACGGACGACGGGTTTTTAAACACGAAGGCATTGATAGCAGCAGTGTTGATGCCCTTAATTAAGTGGCGAACACGCTCAGATTCAGGCATAGCAGCGTCGACACGGCGACAAAGGGCCAGAACGTCCTCGATATACGACGTATAGGACTCGCCGGGCTGCTGGAGACGAGCTTCAAGTTTTTCTTTGCCTGCTCTGAGCGACCAGCCGGAGTGCCGAAAATTTTCTTTAGCTGGTCCGTGAATGTAGGCCAGTCAGCGATGTCATCCTCGTGATTGAGGAACCAGGTTTTGGCGACGTCAGCCAAGTAGAAGACGACGTTTAGCAGTTTATGAGCGTCATCCCAGCGGTTAAATGCACTGACCCTGTTGTAGTTGTCGAGCCAGTCGTCGACATCTTCACCGCGAAGGCCAGCAAAGATTTGGGGATCGCGCTGGCGGCTGGTGACAGTCCAGGCAGGGGCAGCCGCAGTAGGAGGAGGAGACGCCGGGGGTGAGCGAGCACCGTTGCCCTCATCCATAGCACAGGACCGTGGACGCAAGCGAAGGCCTGAACGGAGCTCCAGGGAGAACGGTAGGCGGGTCTAAAGCGAGAGGTGGGGAATACGAATCGCACCTCCACCACTTGTGAGACAGCACTTGCACAAAACGTCTGTTCTATTCCAGAACCAGCTGGCACACAGCGCGCGACGCTCCGAGCAGCAGTCAGCGATGATGATGATGATAATGATGATGGATCTATACAGATGAAAGAGGTGAAAGTTCACGCGTTGCGCTGACAATATATATATATATATATATATATATATATATATATATATATATATATATATTGTGAACAATTGCAGTGGCCGCTCCCGCGCAGGCATTTGTGGACAGTGCTCGGACACTTGCGCGCGAGCGACGTGAACTCGTTGACCGTTTTGTATTTTGTAAATAATGTACAAAGCTCCCCCTGTCTTTTCTTCCTATCGCTCCCCTCTATACTTCCCCTCGCTATCCTCTCCCTATCCCGTTTTCTTTCCCGCCTGCCGCCGCTCAGGTGCTTCAGATGATTTAGATAGCAGTTGCAGCGGCCGGCAGCACTCTTTTCCTTCTCTTTGATTATTTAATAATAATAAATCCCTACCACCGCCACCACCACGCGGGGGTTCTGAAACGTAGGTGCCAGGCATCGCGACGACGTCGTGGCTGCCGGTAGTCACGCCCGATGGGGAAAATTCAGGTGGTAGGCCTCAATGCCTGCTGCTGATGCGGTGAACAGACGTTTCCTCGAATATATGACTCCTGCTTAGCGGAAGGGTACGGAACATCAGACCTCACCTCCACCAGATTTGTTACGGTGTTGGTGACTGGGGCTAGCTTGACAGAGCCGGTACGGTACCATCTCTAACAGATCAATTAAGGGGAAATGAGGGTGCTCGTTATAATACATGAAGGAAAGAAGCCAACAGTCGGCGAGGCCAAGGAAAGCGTTTGGGATGGTACTTTATGTATTTTTTTAATGTTTTACTTGGATAATCACAGAAATTAGTAATGTAATCTGCTTAGGGGAAAGATAATTAAATACAAAGTAGAAGAAAAAACAACGTGCCGATGGTGGGAACCGAACCCACGACCTCCGAATGTCGCGTCCGGTGCTCTTCCAACTGAGCTACATCGGCAACTGTCCCCCTTGCTACTTGCTTGGGTATTAATGTTGTCTGTATACGAACCTTGAGAGTGTTCACCAGCGGCCATATATATATATATATATATATATATATATATATATATATATATATATACGCCCAGACGAAGACAAGTCCACTTGTCGAAACGTTGGCTCATCTGCGACCTGAGGCGTACCCTATTTACCCTTGTTCGGTTCTTCTTTCTTATACCGTGCAAACCATCTTCTTCCTTTCGTTCTACCTGCTACACAGTTATAAGCTGTTACAAAGAAGCCATGCATGCGCCTTTTTACTGGCGGCGCAAAGCTATACAAATTGACCACGATCAGATTAAAAATTAATTGGGACCAGCTGATATGCAGCTATACTTTGTGACAGTGATGTGTTTTGAGAAGAAAAATGAGGCGCATTTCTTTTTGAACTTTCCTTGTAGTTCATTAGTATTTCTAAAGCACGCCAGCCGAGCTTTCTGGGGATTTATTCCATATAAATTACATAGGTATTCGGCCTGTATGATAGCAGAGGAGCTGTACATCAGTTGCTGCACGTTGACGACGTCTGGTGATAATAGCCGATGTCGAAGTGAAGTATGCTTTTCATTGTCGCATGGAGGACTGGGTGTAAACAGGGCATCAACTGGCCCGTGTATAGGCGGTAAAAGAGTATTTTAAGCGCAGAACTATTACGGTTAAGTGCCTTCCCATTAGCGTTATTATTCCTTAAATAAAGACAGAAATTGGCTCATATAATGATCTTCATGCAGGCGATTGCCGATATCGTGTGGTAAATCAACAAAAAATAGGGGGATATAATGCCTAGAGTACTGGCTTTAGATTCTAAGAATGTTATTGGTGGTAGAGGCGACTCAAAGACGAACGCTGTCCCTGCTATTGCGATGTTACGGCCGGTGCGGCGCATGGTTTTTTCTTTTTGTTTTTTGAAAGTGTTCTTGAAATTCACCATTAATAACTTCCACACTGAAGAAACTGTGAAAAAATAAAGACTGTCTTTTAGCTACTGCAGTGGTAGTTGCCTGTTTCTTGTCCATATCTTCGGTAAATCGTACAGATATTTAGAGCGAGCCATTGCGCTATTTCCATCCCTTCAGCTGCGTTACATTAGCATGTTTTGGAAAAACAAAGGGGTATTCAGCGGCGGGACATTGCTTGAAAGGACAACTAATACCCTGCAACGAGGGCAATGGTTACTGAAACAGCTTTATCTTCTTGTGTTAGCGAATCATTTTGAAAAAATATACTTCACTGAGCAGCTGTTTTGTGGTTGCTGTTTGCGTCAGCTGCTATCACAAGCACTGGAGTGGAGTGTTATAGAGATGAAAACTGTCATAAAACACAAAGTGGCAATAAAAGGATCTTTAGTAGACGTGGAACGTTGAAGTTAAGTCTTGGGACTGGATTAAAAACCGAACTACATAAAGAAGAAAAACAGCATACAGGTCTTATCTATACTTTACAGCGACTCTGCCATGGCCCTCACACGCTTTCTAAAATGATTATCACCAGATGCCTGCGACTTAATGCTGATGCTAATCACCAGAAGACTTTCAGGTGATCAGCTTCAGTGACAGACATTTTGTTTTCCCCAGTTTTTTTTTTTTTTTTTTTTTTTTTTTTTTCAGTATGCTGACAGCTTTAGCTTTTCGGTAATTTTTTTTCGATTGTATCTTTTTTTCGCATACCCATTTGATGGTGCACCACTTGTGTCTTAAGCTTCGCGCTTTGTAGATTTTTCTTCCCTTGAAGGAAAATCTATTCTCGATGACCAGAAATCCGCCTCGTGCATTAAAGCCTCGTGTTATGCGGAGGGTTATGCGGAGGGTTATGCACTAGCTTAAAAGAGCCTTGGCGCAGCGCCCTGACACTGCAGCTGACCCATTGGCTTACAATATGTAGGGTCCATCGCTGCCATCACTGTAAGTCGCCTGCTCGGACTATGGGGAATCATCAAGGCATGCGCTCATGTCGACGTCGGCCGGTTAACTGTCACTATTCCTTCGACGCATGAGCATGGGATGTCCCATTCGAGAGTGACAGCCAAGCACCCGCCAGCTAAAAAAGAGCAGTGACATTCGAAGAAGCCGTAGGCTAACTGGTTGCGGCACGGAACAAAATGGTTTGTAACCCACGGGCTTGTAAAATAAATGCTGGCTTTGTTGCTATGTCAGGTAGTAAGATTTAAGTGCAATTGCAGATCTCTCCCTCCCCGTATACATTTTCTTCGCTGCTCATTGCTGTTATTCCGAATGACTATTAGGCTAACGCTGTGCTAATTGAGCTACAGAAATAAGCTACTGGCAAGAAAGTGCAAGACTTCAATACGGAGGCATGAAATACAAAGCAACAGATAGAGAATATCAATTTTAACGAACATATACGCAACCACTGAAAGAACCAGTAATCCACTTAGCAACCAATCTTCTTTCGTGGAGTTGTTAGTACTGAACAGTGTATACACATTTTCCTTCTTTATTGAAGCTTTTGTTTCGAGCGAACCCTCATCAGTCATTTTTGCATTGGTTAAGCCCATTGATTGTACCCTGAGGTGCTATAGGGCACTTTTATTTATTTATTTATTTACAAATACTGCAGGCAGCAGCGCTGCCCAAGCAGGAGAGGGGTTACATGTTCTGCAATAACAGTTCAGCAAACATATTTTAATTGGTGCATTCAACAATAAATTGAGGCAAACGGTTCCACTGATGTGTTGTGAGGGGAAAGTATGAATTCTGGTAAAGTTTGGTCCTGGCGAAATATGGGCTTACCACTTTGGAGTGGCTCAGTCTACTATATCTCTGGGGTGCAGCAAAAATATAGGTATCACGTGAGAAACCAGACTTGTTGTTATACAGCATGTGAAAGAATTTCAGCCTAGAGACCTGACGGCTCACTTTAAGGGGTTCTAGCTTAAGCTGACTCAGCATGTTAGAGACCGACGATGTTGAACTGTAATCAGAAAAAAAAAAATCTGGCTGAAAGACGCTGGATGCGCTATAGTTTGATAATATCCCTATTATAGCACGGGTCCCAAACTACCGACTCGAGGACTGGTCTGACTAGAGAGCGGTATGCTTCAAGTTTGACGACAAGAGTAGCGCCTCTTAATTTTCGGCGAAGAAAACAAAGCTTATTAAATGCCTTCGTGGTAATGTTGTCAATGTGGGTGTCAATTTAATTTTAAATTTCTTTCTTGTGCCACCACTTTGCCTTTATTTGTACGACAAGAACTGGGGATTCCTTATGAATAATATTGTCTTGTTACATTTAAAGGCAAGTTGCCTCTTAAATAATACGTATAATTGATTAAGCGATTCATTATGAGAGAACCAATCGCTTTCTCGCCGTTATCATCGATTAACCGGTATCTCTCTTGGAGCCCCAAATAAAATGGACTGGCCGCGATTGTCCGCGTTCTCTCGATTCTTTCTGTAGGGAGATCGTCGGGTTCATTGTGGTGAATGCTAGCACTATACCACGCCAAATTTTTGGGCTTCCTGGCATTCTTGTAACTAAGACGATTGGAAAGACAAGCAACCGAGCCCTCCAGTGCACCCAAGGCCCTATGCGCATTTCGTGACATGCCAAAATGTGCGTTCGCGGCAACAGGCATGAGAGCATTCCACCGCAGCGGACAGAGTGACTGAAACCTAGAGACATTTCGCTCCGCTTTTCAAACCTTCTTGCGTTCAGGCCACGTGCAACGTTCCCCAACGTTATTGCTGCCCATGCATCTTTTTAAGCCATCGCACTACAGACATCCGCGTAAAGACCGGGTACATCTCATGCAGTCGGCACCAATTTCCTGGGCTTCTGTCTGTGCGCCGGGAGGAACGCCGGCGTGTCTTCAGCAGCTCTCAGACATTAAGGGACGCTTAAGCTGTAGGCCTTTAAGAGTATGACACAGCAGGGTTAATGGCTCCCGTCTGTTGGCTCCACTTGTGGATTCTCTTTCGCGTGCACGCCTTCGCTTAACTATTAATTCTTTAATTTGTGCCCCTGTGATCTCACACATGCTCTTTAGCATACAGGCGTAAGCTAACACATTGTGAAAGAGATGGATATATAAAGCCCCGCTACAAGCAAGCCGTATACGAACACGCCTACTTGGCCTAGCACTATAGAGTGCCTCACTCAGTACCCCAGGGTCCCGGTGGGCTCCATTCCCATTTCGAAGGAGAAGCCCAACTCGACCTGCGATCTCGTGACGTCACACAACCCAATGAACAATCAGAGCACGACCATCTCTCCTTCCAGAGGGATCTCACAGATGCTATTTGGCATACAGGCGTAAGCTAAAGCATTGTGAAAGATATAAAGCCCCTCTACAAGAAAGCAGTATACGAACACGCCTACTTGGCCTAGCACTATAGAGTGCCTCACTCAGGTCCCCAGGGCCCCGGTGGGCTCCATTCCCATTTCGAAGGAGAAGCCCAACTCGACCTGCGATCTCGTGACGTCACACAACCCAATGAACAATCAGAGCACGACCATCTCTCCCTCCAGAGGGATCTCACAGATGCTATTTGGCATACAGGCGTAAGCTAAAGCATTGTGAAAGATATAAAGCCCCTCTATAAGAAAGCCGTATACGAACACGCCTACTTGGCCTAGCACTATAGAGTGCCTCACTCAGGACCCCAGGGTCCCGGTGGGCTCCATTCCCATCTAACTCTCCCATTTCGAAGGAGGAGCCCAACTCGACCTGTGATCTCGTGACGCCACACAGCCTAATGAACAATCAGAGCATGACCATTTCTCCTTCCAGAGGCCTGCCCGTCAAATATTTCGCTCACAAAGCCAATGCTCTGGAAAATGGAGTCTTTAACGCAATGGCGTTAAAAGAGGCTAAGCTCTGTGAGCTACCTGCAGAGGCCGCATGAACATCTTCACTGACGTCAACTCCATGAGTTCTTCGTGGTCTGCCCTCCCGGCCGCCTGTGTTTCACTTGACCAAGGCGAAAACATATACCCCATTTTGAGTTGTCAACGATTTTTTTCATTATGCAACAAGCTATCAAAGGCGGTCTATTTTTTATCACACTAAGACGGCCTTTAAATTAGACTCACTTCCCCGTGACTAGGATGAACAGCTCACCTCAGAAGTCCTAGAATTTTATCGCGTGCCTTCACTCCCGACCTTCCAACAACAAAGGTATTTGTAACCATCCCTCGAAAGTGAGCTCATGCTCTATTCTTGAAACTGTGATCAGTTTTCCAGCTCACGCTTTTCACGCTTTCATTTGCTGGCCCTCCAAGTACCGCATATTTTTCCGCCCTGTCTACACCGACGCGAAACAATTTTGCGATGTCGCTCGTGGCTCGGCGTTCTTTTCAAAAAGCACGGCTTCATTCCTTACTGGTAGGGAACACAGCCCTGCCGGTGGCACTTGTGGCCGTGATGACACAATGCAACTTGTACTCAGCGAACGCCCTTTGTTTAGTGGTGAAAGGCAAACTTACTTTGACCCGACAACCCAAGGCGTCGCGCCGCTGATGGGGACCGAAATACTCGGACAATGGCCACATCGATCGTCGGCTGCCACAGCTGCTCCACAGCGTCGAGCTTAGGCGACAGATTTTGTCTTTGCCCTACACACGTCCTTAATTGACACCCCTCTGTGATTGCCCCCCCATTCCTCTTCTCTAGCTTTAGGGCGGCTTAGGGTGCCTCGATGCGCGCCCGCTCTCCGGGCGCGCATCGAGGCACCCTAGGGCGGCTAGTCAAATGGGACCGTCAAACGGTTACTCCCGCCGTTTGGTATCGTGCCTTGGAAGCTGAAATTAACAGTGTAGGAGCTTGTTTCATTTTTACGCGCTATATGTCTTTGCCATCACGGCTAGGCGTCGCAGCGCTAAAAAGAACAACGCCCATGACTAATGTTGACCACAAAAATTTCCTCTCGTATATATCATTTTCTTCCTGGCACGCTGTACACCCTGAAGCGGCTGAACGTCATCGAAGAATGTCAAGCCACTGCCGGGTTCTTACCAGACAAATAACCCTGACGGCCCTTACGTGAAGCACTAGGCTCCGATTGAGTTTATTTTAATTGTCACGCACAAGTACACGTTAGCATTTTCCATGCAAAAAAGAAAAACACAGGAAAGGGGAAAAAACTCGAAATCCAGAAAAAAAAATTACGCCTACACCCTGAAAATGTCGCAACATCTACAAAAAAAAAAAATAAAAACAAACGTAGCTTGAGTATAAAGCATCTTTTTTATCCGAAACGGAGATATATAGCGCTCTAACGAAAATAAGTGCATAAGAAAGGGGTTTATCCCAAAGTAAATAAGCAAGTTCGTTTTTGGCGGACACAACGGCTCACAAAGGGACTGTAATCGGAAGGTTTTGAAGCTAGTGCAGTGCTGGATTTCAATGATATCGAGCTGCTGCTCTCGCTAAATGGCTGCAGAAAGTCATTTCCTTACTTGTTGCATTAAACCGCAGACCTCAGCGCTATACGTCGCCTGTGCTGCTATGAAATTGTTTTAGAACTAACCTACCCAATCGTATACAGTCACGAACTCGACATGTCAGGGATCTTCACTGCAAAGTCTGAAGTTAGGATTCAGTTCATGCATGACTCCTATTTCAAAAATAACACAGTGACATAAAATAGAATTAGCCACACTTTGCGATATTTTTTTTTTAATAATCAGAAAGCACGTTTACACCCAAAGCTTTGCAATTAACTACTCGTGTAAGTATAAGTCGAGGTGGCATTATGAGGCATGTAGAAGAGGCATAAGAGTTTTTCCGGGTAAATATTAGGAATCAGCACTGTTTAAAAAGAAACGCTAAATCATGTATTAACGAATAAAGTTTTTGTTACTAACAGTGTGCACGTCGCTTTCACAGGTATGCCTACTGCGAGAGACGTGGCGAAGCGGTCTCGGCAGAATCCAGCTGGGAGAAAACGAAGGCGCGCCCGCAGAGCTCTTCGTGCGAGAGAACACTAGGACGCTCGAGGAGTAAAAAGGTGATTCACATGTTATTCCCACATCATTCTGAGACACCTACGGCACCGCTGCCCGCGATACGATTGACAACACAAAGGGGGGATATAAAAAAAAAATAGAAAGTCCACTTTAGGCGAGCTACTCTCAGCCTCAACCCACGGCAAGCTGACGTCGGAGTAACATGGCATGCGATAAAAAACCTTAGCGACAAGGCCCGAGATCAGTTCCTGTCTATGGACGAATCCTAGGTTTCCAGACAGGTGCCAGATGCGCTCTATTATTGATCTACCTTATCACAAAATCAGAGAACCTACGGCCAAGTGCTCCAACGTCACCGATATGCAAACTGATTGAGCGAATGATAGCCACAAGGTAACAGCACTACATCGAATGCTTACACCCAGAGGTTCATCCAGCTCATGCATTATTCCGTCCAAATATGGGCACACATGGTTGCTTTTGGCTGCTCCGCAGGGTAAGCAGCCACCTCGCGGTTAATATGCGCAAAACATTCGACAGTGTCAAACAACAGGTAACTCTACAAGAATTAGCGAATAAATATCGCAGACAAAAGGTACACAACTGGGTAAATAGCTTTCTCCAAAGCGGACCTAATATAGGCTCAACAGCGAGGCGTCAGGATGGAGCCCCAGGACCCACTACTTCTGTAGGAGGGGGGAGGGGTTCCCCAAAGTTTTACCATCCGTCCTTCACTATTCAACTTGGCTATGACCCGTGTAGCAAAAACCATCGAGAGAGACGCCTTCAGCCTTACTGAGACGCCAGCTTCAGCCTTACTGAAACCTCACAAGCCTTGGGACTACATCTGTCGCAGGAAAAACACAACCCGTAAGCAGGTGGCAAGAATGCCATGGACGCAAACACACATGTAAACACACACGTACACATACACGCAAACACACAGGCAAACACGCACGCACGCACAAACACACACGCTCAGGTCACCCTACATATTGGCGAAGACATCACATCCGCAAATGGGCGAGCTTGGGGGCACAGACATCTAGTTATAACAGTCCTCGCAAATGGATTCGTACACTACAACGTAAACTGAGCTCCGATGTTGCACATGGTTCGCTGGCTTTCAAGCAAGTACGCAAAAATTCTTACAAACACTGTCTAGAGCGATTGCAGTTGGCAGGATTATGTATGGGGCAGCCGTGTATGAGTTCTCTGATCGCAGCCTCCGAAGGACACCGAAAATGTGCGCAGAGCCACCTTCGCATCATCACTCGGCTTCCGAAGCACACCGTATACCACCCATACAAGACATATCAACGAAGGAAAAATGCGATAAGAATAACTTAGGGACGATGATTCGGAATCTGAGTTCATATGAGAAGTAACTGTGCCATTGCTCGCGGGCAGTTCGCAAACGCTATCGGTAGCTGAAGAGTGCACATAGCATTTACTGTTCATAAAAAGTTTATTACGGCGTGTGGAAAATTTATCTCCGCTGGCATTTGCAAAGTCGTACAATTGTTTACGGGACGACCTCATCGCTTTGCAAAAGTCTTCGTTGATGGACACTTTACACTCTTTGAATTTTTTTTTTTTCAAAGCCAGAATGCTATCCCTGAACTTAGATGATATGAATTTCACAATAATCGGTCGGCACTTCCTAGGAACAAACTTACCTAATCTATGGGCACGACTAATGCGCTCTTCACTTGAGCCAAGGTTTCAGTTCATTACAGAGTTCAAAAGTGAGCTAATATGTTTTTCGGAATCTGCCCACGTTTCAGAAGAATCATCCGGAACTCCATGAAAGATCAAGTTTTCCCTCCTCGAGCGGTTTTCAAAATCATCGAGGCGATCGGTCATTGCTGCAATCTGAGGAGTAACATTCTTACCTGCGTGTTCCTCGGAAGCGTGTAAAGAATTTTCTACTGCAGAAAGTCTGTTATGCATGTCTGTAATTTGCAGTTCAAGATACTTGTGAGCTTGCCGTAGTTAGTTCAAGAACAACATAATTTCGCCATGTTTGATGTCCATCTTTTCATGCTGTGATTTCTTTAGTGAGAGCAGTTCGTCGTTTAGGTTGCCGGGATCTTCTTTAGGGGGACCGGGGTTTAACTCTACATCGCCACTCATAAGTAATAATTTTGCATTGTTTAAACACTCGCAACTCACCAAAAACAGCACTTGTGGGCATGGAAGTAACAGCAGACAAATATTGCTAGACCTTTTCGAGTAAAGCGAAGGTGCGGGGTCTACCTGCACACGAAAGCGGAAAGGTGTCTGGATGGCGCTCGTCATTGCTGTGCTTCTGTGCCCACTGAGAGGGTTCCCGGGCTGTTGGCGCTTTAAATACGCCGGTGAAGATGCTTCTGTCGATGCGGATGACGGTTATGACGGAGTTATGAAGCCCATCAGGTTTGTTTGGACTTATTCGCGTGTTAGCCAGTTCCTTTTGGCTGTGCTTGCTTATCTGCTTGCATGGTTGCAACATGCGACCAATGAGCGCCACGTCATGGCATTTTCGCGAACCAGCACTAGACGATGTGCTAGGTGATAACCTAGCCTTAGCTATATACGTATGTTGTTTTTCTTAGACCGTAGTAACAAGTCCCTTTCTCTTGTCTGCACAGTCGCTTGTAACACTGATGTTCAGTAAAAAAAAAAAAAAAAAAAATGCTTCCGTTTTGGGGCTTGCGTTCTTTCTTTATTGCCAGAACGTCCTTTGATCAGATTGCTCCTTTGGGCGATATGTTGGTATGCTTTGGTGCTGCCCGATTTTCTGAAGAAGAGCTCCGTCTATGCTGTGCATTGTTTTTTTCCATCATCCCCGTCCTATTTTGCGCAGTTGGAACTTTGGCTCGCCCACACACATCTCGGGAGTAGCCGCAAATGCGCTCACGCTTCGTGGATTCAGCAGGCAAGGCTTCGTAGCCCCGCAAAGAGTCGCCGTTTTCAAGATCGAATCAGCAGCGTAAACCAACAGCTCGGGACATTTATTTCGAGGTGCACGGTATAACTTATCGCGTCCACTTCCGGTCGTGGGCCGCTGAATTTAGGGCTCCCCAGTTGCTCGTTGCAAAGCACCGGGATGCTCTTTCTAGAGTGCGAAGGGGAAAAAAAAAAAAAAAAAAGAAACAGGACAAGAAAGCGAGAAGATGGTAGAGAAATAAATTCTAGCCATGGAGCAGGCTTTCTGAGGGGAAAAAAAAAGCAAGAGAGAAGAAAAACGAAGCTTGGTATGATAGAGGAAGAAATCCTTGTAATCCTCCTGTCCATCAGTATTGCGCCGCCAACCGACACGAAAACATTTATTTCAATATGCGCGCTTTGTTCCGGCGGGCAAGGAGTGCTGAGAAAAAAGCGGGAGAAGGGGGACTAGAGGGGAAGGGGGACCGGGCACAGCCGAAATAGCTGCGCCCACTCAGTATATGTAGTGTGCCTTATTGTTCAGAGCGGGCCGTATATCTGTTCACGGACAAGCGACAACCTCTATAAATAAGGCGAGAGACGTTCCCAATTTATGTTGTAGAATACAAGTGCGCAAAGGTATCAGGTAAAAGAGCATCAGCGCTGTTACACTCGGGAGGGGTGCTGTGCGTTGGAGTGCGCTGTACCTTATATCTGGCGCGAATCGCCTCTTGCCACTTCCCTCGCCAGCGTTTGATTGACGCGGGAGAAAATTTTACACTTTAAGCGAAAAAAAAAAAAAAAAGAGAAACGAGAGCTCACAGCTATCTGGGATGAACTGGTTTTGAGTTATGTTATAAAGTAGCAGGATGAGGATAAAACAGCTTAGCATAACTTTTATTTCGTATCTTTTTTTTTTCTTTTTTTTCTGTAGTACCTTGTTGACTTTGAAGATGGTGTCGAATCCAGGGAAATAAGCAAGAGAGCAAAAAAGAAGGAAGTGAGACGAAAACGCGCCATCTCTTCTTGCCACGCCTGACAGAATTTGGGCTCTCGAAAAAAAAAAAAAATGCACCGACAGGACACCTGCACTCAGGAGAGCGGAAGCTCAAATGCCGATAGCAGGATAAAAAGAAAAACGAGCTGGGAAAAAGAGGTCTTATGAAAGCTGCCGCGTCCTTTTTATTTATGGTGGTCCTTCGGATTGTTTGAGTAATATGCTTGCATAACGTAGAACGAAGTTAGAAAATGTGAGGCAACCTCGCATTTTTGGACGCATACTGTTGTGGTTTTCATCTCCTCCGCGATCAGAGGCTACGAGCAAGTAATCGAAGATTAACGTTGAGCGTTTGCATATTTAAGTAAAGGCACGCCCAGCCAAATATGCTTTTTTTTTTTTTTTTTTCTCTCTCATATCGTACTTACTCGCTACCTACCGCGCTGGTTCTACAGAAGGCAAGCCCAAATGGGCGCCAAAGAACCAAGGGGAAAAAAAAAAAAAAAAACGGGATGAAGTACAAACTCCGTAAAGAACAAAGGAACTACCTGGGGGAAAACAGAAGACGAAGAAACGAAACAGAAAAGTTACTTCGCCGCAGAAGTGAAGCCACAGGAACAGAGGAAGGCCATGAATGATACAAACGGCGCGGCATCGCCGGGAGATTGAGTCGAGTGGGAGCAAAGCTGCAGATTCCCGCTTGATGTTCTCCCTCAATAAAACACGCAGCCATAACGCAAGCAACTCTGTCTAAGCGGTCGCTGCGCTCAGGCGACTGTGGAGAGTCTTCAGTTCGTTCCGGGCAGTTAACCTTTGACTCGGGACTCTGAAGAGAGCCGGCTGCTGGCGAGATGGAAGAGACGTTTAGCCTAGTTGCTGCCATAAACCCTTTGTTGTGAGCTGTAAGGAAGCTTTATTTCGCAGGGCGCCTCTCCGTTTTGAGGTCCAGGGGATATCACTGGTGCGCTTCTGCTGGCAGCCTTCTGTAGCGCGTTATTGAAACAAAAAAGACACGCGGAGGGCGCTTAAGACAGCTTACATCCTTTGAAGGCTAAAACGTGAACGCCTCATCGTGACCTCTGGTTTTCTTTCTTATTCGCCTATTTGTTTTTTTTTAATTCTTTTTTCACTATTAGTGACTAGCGCAACTACTGACTGCATCACGAATTCATTAGGTCCGCTTTTATTAGGCTTGAACCAGCGAGGCTTCGTTGCCTGTGCGTATATATAACGTGCTTCTCTCTGAATCCGAAGATCCTAGTTAGGTCCCCGCATTATCTAAATTAGCGGAACTTTTATTTCAACTCAAATCACGTTTTTGGTCACGGAAAGCTAGCTGAAAAAAAAAAAAATGACGTCGATCCGAATGTTTTTGGTCTGCCATTCTCTACCAGTAGTTTCGATACACTTAACTATCTCAAGCACTACTGATGACGTCAGAAGATCACGTTTGGTTTTGTACCACTTTCTCTAAACACTCAACGCCGGGTTTCGTCGCTGATGAGCCATATATTTATAAGGCCCTCGCCTTCAAACCTGCGACCACACAGTCGCGGGTGTTCGTGGAAAGAATTCGCGACCTCATGCGCTTGCGCTGCTTTCGTGGCACGTCCAAGTATACCGCGATCACAGGTAACACGTCTTTCTTTTTCCAATTCTGGGGCAATAAAGAAGGAGTTCGAAAACAGTGGAATCGCTCTCGAGTTCGAACACACCGCGGAAGACTGGCGCTTGGAATGGGGACCGCAGGCACGGCACCGGCTCGCGATTAGCTCGCTAGCACCTGTTTCTGCATCGAGCGCGGGCTAGAAGCGCACGCTGCTTACTCAGATAGCATGGTCCATTATCGACTCTGAACGAGCAATTTAACGGTGATTTCGTCAAGTCTGCACGCATGCCGTGACGTTACCTTTCATCGTGTCTCTAATTGCTTGTAAGTAAGATTTTGTAGTACAGAAGTTGTGCGTGTGAGTGTGTTTTACTATCACGACATTGTGTTTCATGGAACTTCAAATTACCTCGCTGTAACAATTTCTTTCTTTTCATTTGAGGGTGTCCAATAATTGGGCTTAGTAGCTTGTGTAATATGCTCAGTGTAGTTTAATATTTTAGCAGCGCTGATTTCCTAACTATATATATATATATATATATATATATATATATATATATATATATGCCGTTCTGTCGCTAAGAGGCAAGAGATGACTTATAAGGGGCAATTTACAGGCTGCATTATATTGGACTGCGTTGTTTTTGTTTTATTTCGTATCAAGCGGAAAATACAGCCTTTAAATGCCCTAAGCAAGCTTCTCATCGTCTGAAGCTGAAGGGTACGATCTAACGGACCTCTCCTGAAGATGCCGAACAAAAGGGCAATGGCGACAAGCCACAAAAAGATTTCCGGATGGTTTCCGTGGGTGATGGTATATTGCAACGCTCCAAAGAAGCTCGGACACTGAGGGACGACGTAGGTTTCGTGTACTAGAACTTTGCAGTCGAAGAATTTTAAAGGCGGCCGGACACTTTAGTAGTGAACAAAAGCAATCTGAAAGATTTTTGCACGAGTATTTGTCCTTCAAAAGTATAGGCTCCTATACTTAAAATAGCTAACTTGAGCAGCTCACATAGATCTAGCAATAACTTAGCTTTACTATCTGTGTATTCACCTAAATCTCCAAAGAGGGCATTCATAATCTCCCCAAAAGCAAAAGTCCTCAATGAATTAAAAGTACCGTCAACAGATGAAAATTGCCGCTCGCCTTCTCTCCGGGGCTTTCCTTCGGCGTTCGACCCTCCCATTGGCCGAGTGCCTCACGTGTTCTCGCGCTCTTTTTTTCTTGCTTGTTGTGTTGCTGCCTTTCCCGCGGTGCAAACCAACGTGCGCGCGGCGAATATAATAGTGTGGTTTGCTACGGCTCGCGCCTCTTTCGCGCTGTTGTCTGAAAAGTCATTTGCCCGAAATTCCGTGTTGCTGCTCTTTCGGGTGCAGTACACGTGAGCATGATGGCAAGCTATTGTTTAGAATACCGTCCGCGAATCGAGATGCGGCGCACAGGAAGGTTAGACTGCCCCGAATCCCTGGGGCGGACTTCGGTCGTGGCTCTGTGAGTTAAGTGAGCTATTGTTCATCTCTAACCTAATATGCCGCCCCACACTGTGTACGGATTCGTTCATTTTTTTTTAGCCCTGCCGAGTGCCAAATGCCCGCGCATAATATTTTTAGTTTTCGTATCAGGTCTTCATGCAATAAAGTCTCTGGATTTCAGCGACTCTGCCATGCTTTCTGAGGCGTTGTCTTTGTCGTCTATCTAAGCTAACTTCATGTTTTCAATGTGTAGCTGAATTTAACGAAACAGTGACAGCTCTTAGGCAGCCGTGTAAAACCACACCTTTCGTGCTTTGCTTTCGTTTGGTAAGCTAGTTTTCGATTTCGCACGCCACACATGCAAGCGCTGATAGATCAGCAGCGGAAGTCGAAAACACATGGAGACAACTGCTGCCACGCTTCTAAAGTTTACCGGCAGCTCACAAGTAACTCAAACCTGCAAACAAACAATACACAGAAGGTCGCTAAATTGTGATCTTCGGTTACAAATTTTGTTTAAAACATGCCGTGCAGTTTGGTCAACGGATGACGAACGACGGACGCACGCAGGTGAAGGCGAGTTAAGCCGACACCGAAATCGGGTACGGCTTAAACACGAGTAAACACGAAAAGAGGAGCGGCGGAGCCGGAGGAGTAGAGAGGAGATGACGCCACATTTAGTTTACTGAGGGACTATACCCAAAATAATTATTTCGGAACTGCCACGAAACTGTTTTATACTGACAGTGAGACATTTTACGACATCATTTGTTGTGAGATTCTGTTAGCACCTAATAATACCTTTATTTTCCTTCAAAGTGATGGGGGAGGCAGGGAGAAAAAGCCGAGCAATCGGCTTGACGAGCTCCCACCCCCCCAAAGAAAATACAAAGTAAATATACATAGGCAGAGCAGTGTAGCGTCCACAAAAAACAGTAAAATAAAATAAATAGAAGTACATTCGACGAGACATCGCGTTCAATGATAGCGCATAAAAAAATTGATAAGAACCAGCACCTTATTGCACATGAACAGAGAGTCGGTAACAAAAAAAGAAAAGCGAGATCGCAGTATGATCAGGCAAAGTAAAACAACAAAAAAAAAGACCAGTTTCTTTCCATATAGCAGTAGTAATAATAGCAGTGTCAGCAATGCAGCAGTGACAGTAATAATAATAGCAGTGTCAAACTGTCGCACACAGAAAAGAAGAAGAAAAGACAGCAAAACATTCAAAAATTGAGTTTTTACACAAAAGAAAAACAATCGCAATCAATTCCCGTCACAAAGGTAGTTTATCAAGATAACAATTTTGAAGGCTTCAAATAGCATATCAAAGACAAACAGGTTCAGTCGCTGATAAAACTACTCTGACGTCATCTTTCGATGACTGTTCGAGTTGAAAATCATGCTTATGCAGTAAGTTTAACAATTTTGGAAGGCGACATTGAATCATCTGCTCACCATAATTTGTGCGGCATTGAAATTCGCTCCATATGTCTGAGTTACGAGTAGGGTAATGCACTTCCTTTCTCTGCAGGCAAGCCAGTTCTCTGAAAAAGCTGACATTGTTACGTATTTCCTTTTTATAGGCTAAAGCTAAGTGATAAGCGTACATATCATGAATCGCCATTATGTTATGTTTCTGGAAAAGTGGAAGAGATGGATGGTCATAAGGAACATTAGATATAATTCTTAACATTTTTTTCTGCAATCGATGTATTTTATGCATGTTTCTTAGGGTTGTCGTTCCCCATACCAAATGACAATATTTTATGTGCGAGTGAAACAGTGCATTGTATATAAGAACTTTAACTTGAGTAGGGAAGGTGTGTTTGTTAATATTAGTCAAGCCAACAGCACGTGACAACTTGTGTACAATGTAATCTACCTGGGCGTCCCATGACATCTGTTCTGTGAAAACGACACCAAGTATTTTAAATGAGCTAACGATATCTACTACTGAATTATTATATCTGATATCTTCATTGATAAACACGTTTCTATTTTCACGTCTAAAAAAAAAAAAAAAGCTGTGGTTTAGCCTGTGATTAAACCTGGAATTGCGCAGGAGCTATCTGCATGGCTACACTTAGGTTCGGCTTGAAAGTAATGACATGACTTTTGCACATAGTAGTTTACTCTATGGTTCCAGGAGGAGGAGGAGGAAAGGCAGGGAGGTTAACGGTTAGAAGAAACCGGTTTGCAACCCTGCACTGGGGGAAGTGGGTGAGTGGATATAAAAGTGGTGGGTAAGAATGGGATGGGTGAAGTCAGTATAGTCACATCAAAGCCATATCACGTCACATCGCATCACGTCACAGCCATATCACGTAACATAACAGCAAAATCACAGTATATCTATCAGGCCCGTGCGTTTTATGAAGCAGAGCAGTGCCTAGGAGGTCTTCACCGCTGATGATCGCCGCGGCCAGTGACCTAGAATCTTGATTTCAGTCAGTGGGCGTCCATCTATAAACTCCAGCACACGGCAGAGACACTGTCTTTCCGCACTGTATATGGGGCACTCACAAAGAATGTGGCCTATAGCTTTGTTTATGCCGAAGGGGAACTTTTGACCACTAAAGTGCGACGAGGCGAAAGCCTCTATCGCGCGGTGGTCCGAAGCCCTCCACAACGGCACCTCTTTCTCCCTGTTTTCATTTCCACCTTCGGTATGACGCGATAGCGTAAGCTACCAGCCGACATTAAAGCACCGCTTTAATCGAGCCGTATGAACGTGCCTGCGTGGCCTAGGGATAATGTGAATGCAAGGGTCGTGGCAGGCGGTTTGTGATATCACCCTCCCATATTAAAGGAGAGGCCCGAGGTGGCAGCTCCTGCCAAACGTAATGTCAGGAAGCCCTACGTTCAGTTAGTGTTCGGCCATGTCAGCTGGCAGCTTCCGCCTTCCGCGACTTCTCCTTCTTTTTCCTCCACCTCCTCCTCCTCTTCTTTCTTCGCTCTTCGGACAGGCACGGCGAAATGGTGAGACTGTGGCCAATGTAGCTTTCGCTACAAAAAAAAAAAAAAAGAAAAAAAAAATAAAAATAAAAAAAAAATGCCCGGCAGCATTGACGTCCATCGTTTGAAGCCTCGCACCGATTGGTCGAAGATGCACTGTCGTGCCGGTCAAGCGGAAGCTTCACTGCGCCATGTAAAACCAAAGTCGCCGTGCGGAGCCGCTACACGCATGTGCCGTAACCATGGCAACCATCTGCGCCGATCCGTAGGTGTTCCGCCGCTGCGCTCGCTACAGAGAAGAGGAGGAGAATAGCGTCATCCCAGCAGATGCGCGCGCTGCCGAGGAGAGCTGACCGAGTGGAGCAGGAAACAATGGTATTGGAGACGTATGCGCTGCTAACTACTCGAGGGGACTGATGAAACACAACGCACGACACAAACGCTAACTTAGAACTGTTTAATTCTTATCGGAAAGGCGTCCGCATATATAGCATTCTTGACATATCGCAAACCCACTATCATTCATGCGCGTGACCATGACCACAACTCCGCATTCGCACTGCTATCATATTTGGCTCGTTCTTTGTGAGTGCCACAGATTGTGTATTAACGCATATTTCTCTTTCCGCTGATTCAGGATCTTATAAATAACAATGAGAAAGGAATGTGAAATTGCTCACCAGGAAAGATACATACCATTCCAGAAAGACGCCATGATGCCATTTATAAGATCTTGATTTCCTGCGGAAAACAATATATAGGTCCAACGGGGAGATGTGTTAACAAGAGGCTCGTGGAACATCATAATGACTGTGGCAAAACCAGCTACTCAGGGGAATCTCGTGCAGCATTGTTTGTGGTGCAAAACAGGCTGAAAACCATTAACAATTGTAGGTAAGCAAAAATAAATAATTGAAAGGGAATTGGTGGATGTCCTTTTGATTGAATCAGCGGAAAAAGAAACATGTGTTAGTAAGCATCTGTAGCACTCACGAAGTACGAGCTAGATATCCCCGCCGGGGTGGTGCAGTGGTAAGACGCCCGACTACTGTGCCGGAGTACACGGGATCGAACACGACCGCGGCGGCTGCGTTTCGATGGAGGCGAAACGAAGAGGCGTCCGTGTGCTGTGCGATGCCAGCGCACGTTAAAGATCCCCAGGTGGTCGAAATTACTCCGCAGCCCTCCACTACGGCTCCTCTTCCTCTCTTTCCGCTTTAATTCCTACCTTCCTCCCTTCCCTTACGGCGCGGGTCAGGTGTCCACAGAAACAAGTATGACAGATACTGTGCCTTTCCCTTCCTGTGAACCAACCAACCAAGATATGATAAAAGTGCAGATGCTGAGTTGTGGTCGTATTCAGTCACATGAATGATGGTGGGCTTACGATATGACAAGAATGCTATGTATATACCATACGCCTTTCCGAAAAGAATTAACCAGTTGTAAGTTTGCGCTTGTGTCGTGTTTCGTTTGTCCCCTCGTGTAGCTAAAATCGCATAAGCCTCCAAATTGGAGGAGGAAAGCGTGTGCCGGCATCGCATACGCAGGGCACGAAAGTGTGGATTCTGCCAACGCCAGTGAACTTTCAACCGTTCAACGGAACGCTGATTGTGTTCGATGCAACGCTCGGTCGCCCGCAACCAAAGCTTATGCTCCGAATTTGGTTCGGCGGCGTTGAATTAACCCCTCTAATTTTACTTCAATGTAGATGCCGTCGACGTCACGAAACCCGGTGACATGGTCGAGTTGGAAGGAGCTTCACAGTTCCTTTCATATGGAAGGGTGAGATGGGAAACGAACACACAGGACCATTGCAGCCCCGTTTGAAGCCTCGCAGCTTTCGAAAAATCGTGAGCATGCATATCTCTGTCAGATGGCAGGCAGGGCAGTGTACACTGCTCTGATCACAATTCTGTGATGGTCGCATATTGCCCTTGCAACCGTTCATTTGAAGGAAGTGTCGATAGCTACAGGGCATCCCATGCAGTCAAAATCCGCTAAAAGGACATTGCCCCAGCGCAGTAAGCGATACAGAGGAGAGCATCTTCATACTTGGTTTACATAACCAATCATGTAGCGTGTGCAGTCGAAAAGTAACGCTCGCGCGTACGCATGAATCTCATTGATCGTCTCTGAATTTTCTTTTTTCTTGCAGTTGTCTTCTGCCCATAAATATACTTCGACAGGTCGAATCCTGCAATTGTCCCTGATAGCCAAACGTGTTATTTGAGAGCTGATGTCATCCTTCGCCGATTTGTTCCTTGGGGCAATCAGCATGCCAGCTCCACCTCTTGTTCGAGACTTATTCGGGTTGCCCTTCTTGTTCGGGCACACTACTTTCTGTCACGGAGGGATTGTTTGTGGCGGTCACAGAAGACTTAACTAGTATCCGATAATGTGCGCCTAATCGTTCTGCTTGTTTTTTTTTTTTTTTTTTTTTTTTTTTTTTTTTTCGCCGCGCCTGGAAGCCCTTCGCTCGCGCTGCGCGTCGATCACTACCCAATTTTTATTTTTGCTGCCTATGCGTAGCCCTAAAATCAGTCATCACTCACGTTGTCAACTGGAACAAGTAGAGGGAGCACCTAGCATGTGTTCCTGGCGATGCTATTGACAAAATGAATAAGGTGGTATCAACTACAGCGGGCAAGTTACCTTATCATCTTCCCGCCCCGGATTTAAAATTCCGGCACCTTAGCGCGGAGAAGGGCAAAGCGACAACTCATTCGGAAGAAGGATGACAGAGTGTTGAAGACGGCCTTCAACAGGCTGGCGTACGAACAAGGCCTGCCGGTCGTAATGAGCCTCGTTCTGTTCTAGTTTAACTGAATTGATGACAAATTATGGCGAATCAGTAGCAGTCTTGCTGGGGAACCTTACCCACGGACGCCTTTTGAACAAGCAGAAGCCTTTCGCTTGCTTTGCAGAGGATTTTCCAAATGCGTTGGCACGTACGAACTCTGGAATTGACTTTTGTTTTCCACTTGCTTCATCCAGGTCTCTCGTGGACGCTCGTGCTCAGGGAGCTTCAGACAGCACACGCGGCCTGCGGCTCCGGTGTGCACCCGATCCCAACTGTATCATCATCCTAATGCTGTAGAACCTGCCTCTAGAACACATGAAGGGGCTCTTCAACTACCTCAATTTGAAGGACTGGAGCAAGAATTCTCAACCTGAATAAAAAAAAAAAAAAGATATCCACAGAACTTTACGGTTGCAGAGCTAGACCAGCTCTTTGGAAAAGGTCTCAAATGCGTAACACCCTTCCATGTCCGGTTACACAACGAATCTTACTTGTTCGATAATATCCTCTGTAAAATTTCGCAACTGTTGCATGCCTGTAATGAACAGGACAGCAATTGATAACTGTGCAAGATACATAAAAATTTTCTGGCTTTGCGCACGTGAATATTTTAACAAAAGTACATCTTCCCCTCTTTGAGCGTCATAGCCATATTGCGCTCTATCTCTCCGATGTCTTTTCTGCGCCCACAGCCACAACACATATTCAGAGCGCCACTGCAACTTCTCGTAACATTGCGGTACAGCAGACTAAATCATTCATTTCGTGTTTGGACTCTAAAGTGAGAGTACCATATCATTGCAGCAGAAAGCCGCATATTATACAAATTCGTTGCTTTACACATTCGTCAGCGTGACCGCAGTTTCATTTTTATTTGTAATGTCTATCACGATATACGCACCCAAAGTGGATCAGGGGCCGGAAAATTGCAATGCATGACCATTACGCTCGAAGCGGAAGAATCACTGACGCTCTTGCTATTACAGCTCTTGCCAAGATCGCGAGGCCGAGCCATGGTCGCGGCGTCCGCATTTTGGTAGATGCAATGCCAGTTGTCGGTCGCGGGCTGTCTTATAGACGATGACAATTAATCGCAAACCATCAAATTTAATTAACGCTAACTGGCTTACATAACAAAGGGTTACATCGTAACGATTCGCGGAGCAGCGTTTCGGAATCTCGTGTGCTTCTCCATTCAGGCATTTGATCCACCTCTCGCCGACGCCGGGCGCGGAACCTAAAGTCCGTCTCGTGATCTCTTCCTTCTTCTCGTCTTCTTTATTTCCCATCAGCTCGGGAATTTCCTCCTAACTGGCCAGAACTAGCCGTGCGGAGCTGATAGGGTTGCATGCGCCGGCACAGTGTATAATACTGAGCCCACACCGCAGAAATTACTTCCGAACAGTACTCCAGGGCGGTGAAATTACAGACGATGATATATGAAAGACGACACTTCTTGATGAGATAGCAAAGAGATTAACCGAAGTTTATACACGAAACTTTACAATATATACAGCAAAGTTGGGTAAAACATGTATCTGGCTAGCTCTGATGACGACGCGTTAAGCCATAACACAGAACACTCGACTGGGTCCTTGGGCTCAGTTTTAATGCCTCGAGGCCCAGCCCACACTTGAATCGTAGCCAATTAATTGCAACAAGCTTCGGCATGACTGGTTACTTGATGTCTAACACACCTCTTCTGACCGCCGCCCTTTCGACTTTACTAGTACTAATAAGTCTCTCCTGATACATCTGTGCAAGCAAAATGAGTATGAAAAAAAAGTAAAAACATGCAAAGGACAGTGACTCGAGCGACTATACTTGTCATGCCAAATTACGGGCTCTGCCACACAACTTCAACCCTCTCTTATAGAGAGAGGTAGGAACGAAAAACAAACGAACACAAGAACACGTTTCCTTTCGTCCCGTGTCGACTACGCGCGTCGCGTACCTGGTCACTTCAACGCCACGGCTGTCAATGCTAATGTGGCGTTGTCGTTTCGACGCATCCATCCTCCCCATAGTTCTTGGCTACATGCACTGCGATAAGTGGCTGTCGTCTTTGAACGTCGGTTCTTCCAAAATCTGCACCTTCGTCCTTGAGAGCTCGTTATTATTGCTGAAATGACACCCCACGGAACGTCCCAAGCAGGTGCGCCTCCCTTTTGTCATACCATAGGCTATGGCCATACACGGGCTTCGTCGTTGCAACCTCGACTCACCAGCCATTGTATACCGTTACGCCTGGCATTCGAACGGCCTTCGTAGATGCCATTCACTGAGCACCCCGCGAGTACCTCGGTATCGACAAGCCCATTTGTACTATGCACACTTGACAGTGTCCATTACGTTGCCGCGTACCTACGCCGACTCTCACATGAAAGTCATCTTAACCCGCGCACAGCGCGTACAGAGCTCGATGGTATAACCTAGCTTGTCTTGCCAGATGGTAAGAAGGATGCACTAGCATGCAGTCAGATCCGCGTGGCCCGCCCGCACCGAGGGGTGACGGCTCCTGAACACAACTTCCGCCCCTCGGAACCAATAAGACAACAGCGCCACCGCTTTGTAAACTGATGCGCTCGCAATGTTGATCTCGCGCGCCACTGGCGGCGCGTTCTCTTTTTCGTATTTATTTTTGTATTCCCCACTAAGGCGTCACAGTTGAGTGCTTTGCGTCAAGTGAGTAGGGAGCGTCAGCAGTCTCCTTCGTATCGCAGAAAAGTGCAATAGGCAGGTGAGTTTCTCTTATTTACTCTGAGGTTGATTGGTGGCACATGTGCATTTATGCTCCTGCAGGGTTAGTCCATAAGCCACACTTGTGATTTGGAGCAGGAACGACGGTTTAAAGAATGAAGTCTGCACGTGTTATTTCGAAGCTACTACGCACATTGAGTTCTGCCGATAACGCTTGCTGTTGTGCCAGGATCCTCCTCTCGATTACTAAATGCATTCCCAGAATCTCATAGTCAGCTTTGGCTGCGGTGCTGTTAGGATTGCTGTTCAATCTTCTAAATTAATTCATCGCCGGCGCCGTTCCCAGCCGTTGCGTTCCGGGCACTTTTGTCCGTGTGATCGCTTATACGCTCGCTCGCCACGGATCTTCCGGGATCCGCAACAAGGTCTTGAACGAATTTGACCGTACGCTTCAGTGTTCTGTGGTTGTGGATTGCAAGCTGACTCTGCAGGGCGGACTTCAGTACTGGTTTTCCAGCTACGTTAAGCACGATCTGAGCATGCCCCTACCCTAGAGGGTGCCGATCGACAAGCACCGAGATATCGTTCTTGTTGTGAAGTATGTATACTAGCTGTTAACACCCTTTATATTTGTCTTGAGTAAAAGGTTCCTGATAACGAAAAAGCGAGCGAAAGGGACTTGGTAGGATACTTGTCTTTACTTCTAGGTAATGTAATTGTGCGTAAGTTTGGTTCTAATAGTATCTAGTTTAGCTTCTGCTTCTAGTTCATTCCCGTTGTCGCAAATGCGATGCGAAGCGCAGGTCTGTTTCATAGCCGCAACGTAAATGTGATTTGTTCGCGCACAAGGATATGGAAACAGATATCTGGGATGATGAAAATCTTATAAGGCATGTATAAATTTGGTATATTGTTTGTCCTGAGGCTGTTAGCACTGTCGTCCCGCCGTGGTGGTGCAGTGGTTAGGGCGCTCGACTGCGGCACCCAAAGATGCGGGATCGAATCTTGAGCGCGGCGGCAGCTTTTCGATGGCAGCAGTAAAATCAGGTTCGTTGTATTATTTCTTTTTGACTTCTGCACCTCTTCAAGGTGCTTGTCAATTGGGCAGGCGACGTGTAGATTACACACAAGGAAGAAGACGAACTGGAAGTAACAGACCAAAATAACTTTCTAAACAATAACAATGCAAAGTACAGCAGCTCTTTACAAAAGGGAGAGGCGACCATACTGCATGACAGGTTGACTCACGCTAAGCTCAGCTCCACGAGCTGTCACACTGATGCCTGTGCTCATAGGTCTCTTTCCACGAAATCGTTTAAACCGGGGCCTCCCAGCTACCGCTACCGTTGCTTCGTCTTTCATTCCTCGATGTTCGCCGAGAACCGGTGATCGCCGCCGCGCGGCGCGTTCTCAAATTTCCGCGACTGAACCTTCCGGAATGAGGAAGTGTTGGGAGGGAGAACGAACACCGCGCAGCTCTTGCTCCTCCGGCCCTCTAGAGAAAACTAGAAATCGCAGCTCCCGCCGTGGCCCATCGAGAGACGGCTTGGTGTCCTTGTCAGCGTGGGTGAGTTTCTTTATAACCTCCTTGGTGCGGACACGCAGTGCGGCGGCCGAGGTTGCGGAATCTCCCGGGCTTTGTTGTGGATACCTCTGGATAGTTTCACTTCCGCCGTTTTCTCCGGCGGACATCTAAAAGGTTGAAAAAGGACCACCGCGGCCACACAGAGGTGAAAGGCAAGGCGCCCGCGTGCTGTGCGATATCAGTGCACGTTAAAGAACCCCAGGTGGTCGAAATTTCCGGAGTCCTTCACTATGGCCTGTTTCACAGCCCGAGTCGCTTGGGGTGTTAAAACCCATAAGCCTAACCAATCTTAGCACGGTCGCCGCACAGTGAGCAAGTGCGATCAGCCTCAGTTGCGTCCTTTGTGAGTGTGTTATGTCAAGTGGTAATAACAATGCCATAGGCCACAAACAGACAGGTCTAGCACTGGCATGAACTCTTTTTTGAGCTGAAGTTGCGCCCGCAAAAGAACTACGCAACACGGCGGCGGCGATAGCAGCAAACGTGTCCGTTGGTCATCGAACAGAGATTGTCCGTTTCTCTCGTCAGCGCTCAATTTAAAGGTGGCGAAGAGACATCTAGATAAAAACGCGAACGGTGGCTAGCATATCCTGGAACATTGTAGAAACACGCGCGTGGCTCTGGGCTCTTTCGAGATACATCTTGACGCATCTTTCATGACGAAAGAGATGATAAAGCCGCGTCTCGCGACAACGGGCATGAACAAAGACTACGTAGTCGATCCGTGGGCTACAATCACAGTGATAGGGCCGGATACCGACGGCTGTTAAAAACAACAACAAATAGAGAGAAAGCTTCGCGGCGTTACCCTCCCCTTAAAGGCACCGCCTCGATGCTTCGAAAATAAAGGTAAACAGAAATTAAAACGACTAGGGCTTTTAGCGCGCGCCATAACGCTTCAGGCGCGCAACTAAACTGTCTCCGGGTGCGACCGGCGGTGCTTTGTGTGTGCGTACGTGCGTGCGCGCGTGTGTATGTGTGTGATTGATCTTAGCGGCGGTATTTAAGAGGGAATATGCGCGGCAGCATGTCGGACGACTCGAGAAGCTGTCGCGATCGGGAGAAGCGTCCAGCGGATAATGAACTTCGCGTAGGTATGTCGATCTTTAAATAGGTTGACTTTAAAATGACTTAACATATCATGTCACATTTTTTTCTTCAAACACTGCCTAACATTTAACACCGTCGTTTTTATTTATTGGTGCTGTATGTTCTGATCTCTTATTTGCACGTGGGTTTAGCGCAGAACTGTGATTCAAGTGCACTTAGAGCCTAATACGAATTGCAACACGTAAAAACAGGAAAATTTTTTTGGTAAGTTTCCCTTGCATGTGTTTTTATGGATCGTGTTCCCGACTGTCACCCACCATCCCCCTTACCTTTCGCGATGTTTTCAAGATGCCCGACTTACTGTAATGAGATTTCGTGCTTTAACAATCTATTCTAGAAGGTCCATGGTCGCTCCGCACCGCAAGACATCATAGCTAGGTGCACTGTGAAATCTGAAAACTACTTTAAAATCTTTTGGTTCCGTATATTTCTATGAGTGCTAAGCCTTCTTTCACCACCAGTCGGCCCGGGATGGTGACATCAGCGCCACTGCATCTCGCTTACGTCCAGATCTGTGTTGGCTTATATGCTCGTCCACTTCCAGCTTAACACGGCTTGGAGTTGCCTGCGCTCCGCGAGGCGCCCCTCGCGGACGCCTGCGCAACTACTGTGCATGCGTAATGATCGTCGTAGACGGGCACTCCGATCTCGGACGTTTTCGTCCGAGGAAATCGCACGGCGTTGTAGCAGATGGCAAAGTCGGGAGCACCCATCCACGGCTCGCATCACGCCTGCGCAATGGTTCCTCAGGCGTTCCGCGGAGCGCTAGCGGCCTGGAGCCGTGTGCAAGTTTAAAGTGGCCGACCGTTAGCCGGTATGTTATGCATTCGTATACTTGTGGAAGTGTCTGTGAAGACGGCAGCGCTTGCCGTATTTAGCGCTGTGTTGAAATTCATTCCGCGTTCATGGTGGCGAGAGATAAAGAGTTGTTTACAAAAACGCACGAAGAACAAAAAAGCGAATTAAGAGGTTCTTGCATCAGGTAATGCACCTTAATTATTACATGCTTTTAACCTCATGCTCGCATACATATGGGCCACGTGTCATTGCTATAACTTTTCCTGCTTTTATATCTTGCACTGGATTACAGGTGATAAATTCTGGCTCTTAAGATGTGGCCGTTGTTGTAACTGGCTTTTATGCAGTAATCCCCCCCCCCCCCCCTTTTTTTTTTTCTTTCAGTTCGTCATTGTTCGCGTGTTGGTGCGGAAAAGTGCTGGCGTGGTGGTCGAAGAAAAAAACGAAAAGGCTCATGTTCTTCCCTTATGGCCGCGTCGGAGTGCGACGCCTCGTCTCTGTAACCCCGTGAACATCGACTGATAAAGGACTCACAAGAGCCCAAGAAGAAGGCTGTCCTTTTTTATACCTCCCTGGCGCTCTCAAGTAAGGTCAGGTATCTCGTCGAAGCCAGCGGAAGCAACGGCCGCAAGTTTGGAGTCGAGTCATTCAACGGTGTTTTTCCATGGCCCCACAGACGCTCCGGCGAAGCCACAACCCTCCTGGCGAAACACGTCATTTTTCAAGTGAAGCCTTCGAACAGCGTCCCTGTAAGTCATCCGAGGCCACGAGGATGCCTCCGCGCAAATCTCGTGACTTCCTCTGCCCAATGGCATCCAAGAAGATCCCGTTAGTGAGCTTGCGCGGCCGACAAGGAATGCGCACTAGGAAGACAAAGCGATTCAACCGGGCCCGAAAGTTCCAGTTGTTTTTGCCGTTGGACAGACCAACGGCCAGTGATATGCTGGCTGATGTAGGTGCCTCGCAGAGGAAGTTCGCTAAAAAGAGGGAAGACGAATCGGTGCGTCCAGAATGGATACCACGACCGCTTTCGCCAATAATGGAAGAGTGCGCTGAAGAGGAAGTTAATGCCGGCGCAGCCAAAGACACTGTGCTGGACGTGAAAGACTCACAGCTGACGAGAAAAGAGGGGTTGAATCAGCTGTCCAACAACAATGAAGTCGACATATTGGCAGCCCTTCAACAGCTCCAGCTAAAGGAAATAGCCTAGGGTAGGAGTGAAACACGAAGGTCCCTTGCAGCACTGGTGAGAAATGATGCTTAAGGGCTAGTCTGTCCCGACGACAGCCTAGAGGATCATCCACGAAACAAGTTGCGGATTAAGGAGGGCATTGAAGGAGCCGCCTAGGGCAGTCAAGAGCACGTCGTCCGTAAAAGAGGTCCTGGTCTGGTCAAATGCCATTAGTGCAACCAGATCGGTACTGCAGCTGAAGGTGGCACTCTGTTTTCGTGCAATTTATTTGTGGCATGTGCTTTCGTGAACTTGTCGCATGTGTTTTCGTAACCTTTATTTGTCGCATAAACATTTAAGAAGCAGCGTTCCTTTCAGGAAGTCGGGGCTACTGTTGTTTAAAATGTTGTAAGCTCGAATAAACCTTATAACTTGCTGTAGCGGCGTTCATATGGCGCGGTGAGTAGGATTTTTGCGTTTTCTTTTTCATCTGTTTCTCTAAGGGGTCCTTGTAGAGAATACCACGACCAATTCAAGGGAACGGATCAACTTCACGGCAACCTTACGCAAGGTGAGGTGAGTACGCTGGTAGACTGGGTGCTCCCGGGTCGTGTGTATTGGTATTCTGTGTTTTGTGTTAGTTGTGCTAGTTCTGTATTTAAGTAAAATTATTTGTTGGGCTAGTTGGTCGTCTAGATTTAAGCTCACAGCGCAAAGGCACGCAGCCAAAGCAAAGAAGGAAGACAAGGGACGAACACGCTGACTCACAACTGTTTATTTAGCGACACACACAAGACTTATATACATCGGTACGCACGGTATGCGCCAGTGTGCGTCGCTGAATAAATAGTTGCGAGTCAGCGCTGTGTTCGTCCCTTGTCTTCTTTTCTTTGGCCGCGTTTTCTTTTTTGCGCTGTGAACTATGTGCTTAAATATAGTTTTGTATCCCAGTCGAAAAAAACTACAGAACTGTGTCAA
Source organism: Amblyomma maculatum (assembly GCF_055883805.1). Lineage (NCBI taxonomy): Eukaryota > Metazoa > Arthropoda > Arachnida > Ixodida > Ixodidae > Amblyomma > Amblyomma maculatum. The sequence continues at coordinate 227,830,498 of NC_139344.1, forward strand.
AAATACGACAAAATATCCTGTAGTTCTGTTGTAACCATCAGATTTTTCTGTAGTTCTATAGTACCTTTCTGTAGTTCTGTAGATTTTCTGTAGTATATTTCTGTTGTCTGTAGTTCTGTAGCACTTTTCTGTTGTAAGTACAGGAATTTCTGATGTTACGACAGAATGTTCTGTTGTCACAACAGGTTTCCCGTCAAAAACCGCACAGAAATTCTGTCGTAACATCAGAAAATTTTCTCTAGTATTTTCCGACTGGGATGCTAGTGTTTGTGTCGCGTAGGGTGTATTAAACGTGCGTCTGTGCAGGTGCACCTGTCACCGTAGTCCGTTCTTTCGGCCCGAGCCTTCTCTGGGGATCAGTGGCACTCCTATCATTTGCCGCTCATTGTTTACCTCTTATAGGCGTTCGTTGCCGTAATTTTGTTTACAGGAAAGGAAAGGCGCAGTATCTTCCACACTTTCTCCGGCAAATTTGAATTTGGACGGTGAACCATATCGCCCCTGTCGCGTGGCGTTCCATTGCGCGCGTCAAGTGTGGGATTGCAGATGATAGGAACGCTGAACAAGAACTAATCTCGCGGAATATGACAAATCTCGCGCACAACTCCCGCGCACGGGATTTCGTTCCATGAGCCTAGAAAGGATTTCGCCTTAAAAGAGCCAACCTTGGTGAACTGGATATGTCTTTATGGCCGCACGCAGTATTTAGGCTAGCATACAATTCAGATGGATCCGCTGTCTCCCCAGTCTCTTCTGGAGTGCCACAAGGATCCGCTTGGGGCCCTAGCTTACTTTTCTTTACATTGTTATATTAGGCGGTGCATGCATTGATATGCGCATAAGGAAAGAAGAAGACTCGTGAGTTTTAGAGAAGACCACGTTCGAGCAGAGTCGGCTGGTACCTGCAGAAAACGTCTGTTGTTTGAAAGCCTTGTCGTCCGTGTCCGCTCTCTGCTCCAGGCTGAACTACCCCGTAACACCTTGGTGGAGGTGCGAGCCTAAATACTGTGAGCGGCCAAAAGACATATCCAGTTCATCAAGGTTGGATCTTTTAAGGCGAAAGCCTCTCTAGGCTCATGGAACGAAATCCCGTGCGCGGGAGTTGTGCGCGGGATTTGTCATATTCCGCGAGATTAGTTCTTGGCTAGCGTTCCTACCATCTGCAATCCCACACTTGACGCGCGGGACAGGTATAGGCGTGAGAAAAACTGTACCAAAACGTTCTTGGATTTGGCGTATCAGTTGAAAGCCGCTATAACTGAATGGTTAGACAGTCAGGAAGTCTCGGAGCAAATTGTACTTGCACCACAGAATGAGACACAGCTCGTGGAAGCGGCCGAGAAACGCGACCGCAGCAGCGAGTCGATCGAGCCTCGAAGAAAAGTGTCTCGGGTTACCTTGGCCGAGCCACTGGCAGCTGAGAGGGTTGGAGCCGACTCCATCGGCGAGAAATCCGCAGTGACACCGTCCTGCACGCTGCCCCACGTAGCTGTAAGCAATCCACGAAACGAGAGTGGGGACCCTGCAGTAAATGAACCGCCTGACAACTCAGAAGCAGAAGTTGTCAATCGTGGCGGAGATGTAGTCAGGCTAGTAGACGACAAATTGGCAATTTCCGAAGTCAGCGTCGCCATAGATCATGACAAACAGAAAAACGAATGGCCGTTCGTGGAAACTGCGCAGCCCACGAGTGTTGAACAGCGAAGGCAGACCCATGACGCGGACGCTGTCAAGAACCAAACCTGTGAAATCGACAGCGAGCGACTAGACAGGAGCCATGAATTTTCGTGTCCTGACGCGCTAAATGGTATTGGCGAAAACGATAACCCCAGTGCGAACATTGACCTCACGCGATCCGAAGCGCCCGGCTGTCGGACGACCTTGATCGTGCGCCGGTTAGCGCTGAGCGATGCGGCACATCGGCGGATCAGGGTAACCTGAGTGGCGAGCCTGCAGAGGATATGCCTAGCTCGGGGGCTGGCGCGAGCGAGCCTTGTTCAGACGCGACTGGCAGTGAGTCATGCGCTGCTGGCCGCGATGCAGACGCGGCGCCGCACTCAGACGATGCCGGTGCCATGCCCGCTCCGGTTACCGACAGCTTGAAAGAGCTGGCACCAAAAGAAAGAAAGAAATCATTCCAGTACAGCCGCCGAAAAGAGCCGAAAGGCAGGTGCATGAAAGAATGCTGTCATCGAAAGGTGAGAAAACGCAAACGATCGCAAAAAAGGAAAAGAAGCGGCGATCCCAGCGGCACAAATGCACCCGCGCAGAGAAAACGCGCGATTGGTGCGCAAAGCGTAAGGAACGAGACAGATCGTTCAACAAAGCGAGCAACTTGTGCACGTCTGTTCTTTCACGCACAAAGTTGAAAAAAAAAAAAGGTCTCATAGAGAAATGGACAGCCGAAGCTATAGCGGAGGGAGGAGAGCAGAGGCCTCCCGAATACTTACTGCTAGTTGTTCTGTCGCTTGCGGAAGAGAGCAGCACAGTGCGAACTCTGATGCTTTGAGTCATGCATTCGAGACATAGCTACCTTCGACGAGCATTTCGTCGCTAACGGTAACTTTGTAGGCAGATCGGGGCAAAATTGAATGACCTCCTTGCTTCCTCAGTTGTGGTTTACGGCCCAAGTGATTTCAAGGAGACTCTTTTCCATTACTGATTATTACTTTTCCCTGCTATTTAAGGCGTCATTAATGTGCGCAATTGTTGTTTGAACCTTATGTACTGCATCCTATACACTTGTCTCTTGTTGTAGTGGGAGCAAAAAGGGGACAACAATTTAGCTAACTGAATTTCAAATTTTGCCTCTGTCTGGTGTTTGACGGGTGACCGAGGGTACTTGCTTGTGTTGGGTGTTGCCTGTCGTCGGTCGCTTTTGCATTATCACTGGCGAGAGGCAAGGACATCGGAGCGACCCAAGCGAAGTTGATCGACGTGCCCTGGCAACAAGGCTGTCGGCAGAAATCCTGACCTGGCGAGCGGAACCCGAGGCACGTGAGGTTACCTGGTGCCCGGACACTGGATGTGAGCTTGGAGGAACCTGGCGAACAAGCGCGCCCGGCATCCGAGCCACATGCGAGCAGCTCGTTTTCCCAGCGCATTGTCTGATGGCGGGGGTGCTGTTGTGCCCGGCCAAAGCCGCCCAGAAATTCAGCCGGACGCCAAACTTCTTCGGCGAACGCCTCCTTCACAAAATCTGGATACTTCATTGCAGAGCACCAGTGCACTGGAGGCGAGCCGTGCCAAGGGGAGAGAAGCGACGTGTTTGAACATGAGCTGAGCGTCCAGACAGCACGGCGCCCTGGTCCTGGCGGTGGACCCCTTCTCGCCCCGCGGCATATTTGAAACAAGAGCGCAGCAAGCTCTCCCATTGGCCCTGCGAAAGTGCTGCCGTCGTATTTGGACCATTTTGAGAGTCAACGGTTTCTCAGTTACGGAGACTCAAGTGCTTCCGTTCGAGACTCCGAGTGTGAGTTCGTCACTAGCGTCCATCGGGAGCAGTTCGCCCCCTGTGAGAGCGGACGCGGCGGAATCTCCCCGGCCATCGCTGCGCGAGAACAGTCGCGTATGGCTATGTTAGCTTTCGGCCCCAGAGCCGATCTCGTTGTGTAAATGCATGTAAATAGTGTATAAAGCTTTTTCTTCATCTCACGAGTTGCCGACTCGGGTTCATCGCTACCGCCCTCGTTCACGAAACGGGTGACGAGCGCTACGCAACCAACTCCTTGTCACAACCCTGTTGACGGTGGGCTACTGTGTGATGACCCCACCGGCACAACACCCTGCTTCCTCTTCTCTTCTTGTGTCTCTGACATGTCACGCCACCACTGACGTTACTGTAATGTATACACCGTCCGTCCGTTGTGCTTATCGCAAATATGTGCTGCTCCCGCATGCCGTGCTCACAATTTCTGGTGGTATTCAGTTCAGGAATTCTGTTCAGTCTTCTAAATTAATTCATCGCCGGCGCCGTTCGCAGCCGTTGCGTTCCGGGCACTTTTGTCCGTGTGATCGCTTATACGCTCGCTCGCCACGGATCTTCCGGGATCCGCAACAAGGTCTTGAACGAATTTGACCGTACGCTTCAGTGTTCTGTGGTTGTGGATTGCAAGCTGACTCTGCAGGGCGGACTTCAGTACTGGTTTTCCAGCTACGTTAAGCACGATCTGAGCATGCCCCTACCCTAGAGGGTGCCGATCGACAAGCACCGAGATATCGTTCTTGTTCTGAAGTATGTATACTAGCTGTTAACACCCTTTATATTTGTCTTGAGTAAAAGGTTCCTGATAACGAAAAAGCGAGCCAAAGGGACTTGGTAGGATACTTGTCTTTACTTTTAGGTAATGTAATTGTGCATAAGTTTGGTTCTAATTGTATCTAGTTTATCTTCTGCTTCTTGTTCATTCCCGTTGTCGCAAATGCGATGCGAATCGCAGGTCTGTTTCATAGCCGCAACGTAAATGTGATTTGTTCGCGCACAAGGATATGGAAACAGATATCTGGGATGATGAAAATCTTATAAGGCATGTATAAATTTGGTATATTGTTTGTCCTGAGGCTGTTAGCACTGTCGTCCCGCCGTGGTGGTGTAGTGGTTAGGGCGCTCGACTGCGGCACCCAAAGATGCGGGATCGAATCTTGAGCGCGGCGCTCTCTCAAATTTCCGCGACCGATCCTTTCGGAATGAGGATGGAGCGTTGGGAGGGAGCACGAACACCGCGCAGCTCTCGCTCCTCCGGCCCTCCGGAGAAACCTGGAAATCGCAGCTCCCGCCGTGGCCCATCGAGAGATGGCTTGGTGTCCTTGTCAGCGTGGGTGAGTTTCTTTATAACCTCCTTGGTGCGGACACGTAGTGCCGGGGCTGAGGTTGCGTTATCTCCCGCGCTTCATTGTGGATACCTCTGGATGGTTTCACTTCCGCCGTTTTCTCCGGCGGGCACCTAAAAGGTTGAAAAAGGACCACCGCGGCCTCACAGAGGTGAAATGCCAGGCGCCCGCGTGCGGTGCGATGTCAGTGCGCGTTAAAGAACCCCAGGTGGTCGAAATTTCCGGAATCCATCATTATGTCCTGTTTCATAGCCCGAGTCGCTTTGGGGTGTTAAAACCCATAAACCGAACCAATCCTAGCACTGACGCCGCACAGTGAATAAATGCGATCAGCCTCATGTTGTGAATGGGGCTCCAGCCGAAGTTTGGAGGAGATTATCCAGCAGCTGAAGACCGAGATGGGTATAGCGGGCGCCGGCGTGCGACCGCTGCCAAATGCGTTGAAGCGGCTGCGACGGCGGGGGAGTGACGCTTTGTTTCCGGCTTCAGCGACCAACCCTTCTCGCCTTCCCCCCTTCGGGATAGAAACGAGCTGCCTTTCAGGCCTTAATCCCCTTGGCGCCACGGCGGCGACAGCAGGGAACCCATCGTTGTGCTGAATGGGCCAAAGGCGCGCCACCGAGCAGCCTTGACGATTGACCCCGCTCGCCGAATTCTTGAAGAAGGCGGGTGACCTTCTTGGAATTACGCGGGGGAAATGACCGCCGCGAGCGGGCGACTTCGCGGGATGTTTCACTTTGGTGCAGAAACTCCATCGCCCGCACAAGATCGTCATCGACATCGGAAAATGTGCACTCGCCACCGAGAGATGTGAGAGGAGGTCCGAGCACCACCCTCGGCAGTGGGCGGCACATCGAGTGATTTCTTGTGCCCCAGTGATTGGACTGCACCGATTGAACTTGGTTTCCCCAGCTAGAGAAGTGGGGACAACCGACTGTATTTAAGCGGTGAACATTGTCTCCACAGAGAGCTCCGTTTTCCTCTCTTGACCTGTAAATATCCCACCATGTAAAAAGTTGTATAAAACACTTTTCTTTGCATCTCCTCCCTGGCTGCTCCTGCTCCTTTATCCCGGCTCCTCATGGTTCGACTGCGGTGAAGTCAAGGCCCCCGAATCCCGGCTACATCACTCAGTTGCCCCCTTTGTGAATGTGTTATGTCACGTTGTGATGACAATGCCGTAGGCCATAAACAGACAGGTCTAGCACTGGCATGAACTCTTTTTTGAGCTGAAGTTGCGCCCGCAAAGGAACTACGCAACTCGGCGGCGGCGATAGCAGCAAACGTGTCCGTTGGTCATCGAACAGAGATTGTCCGTTTCTCAAGTCAGCGCTCAATTTAAAGGCGGTGAAGAAACATCTAGATAACAACGCAAACGGTGGCTAGCATATCCTGGAACATTGTAGAAACACACGCGCATGGCTCTGGGCTTTTTCGAGATACATCTCGACGCATCTTCCATGACGAAAGAAATGATACAGCCGCGTCTCGCGACAAAGAGCATGAACCAAGACTACGTAGTCGATCCGTGCGTTACAATCGCTGTGATAGGGGCGCATGCCGACGGCAGTTAAAACAACAATTAGAAATTTGACTGTTTCGCGGCGTTACTCTCCCCTTAAAGGCGCCGCCTCGATGCTTCCAAAATAAGGTAATCAGAAATTAAAACAACTAGGGCTTTTAGCGCACGTAATAACGCTAAATAAAGTAATTAGAAATTAAAACAATAGGGCCTTTAGCGCGCGTAATGACGCTTCAGGCGCACAATATAAATGATCTCCGGGCGCGCCTGGCGCCGCTGGGATGTGTTTGTGCCGTCGAGAATGGCAGTAGTCAAGTTGCCCGATGCGTCGAAAGGCCTTTGTGTGGGCCGATAGTACCGCCGTATGGTCTTTTCACAGTGGGCGACGGCGTATCGGCGTCCAAACCCACACTTGGTCTCTTGGCTTGTACTGTGCGTCGCGTCGTAGCAAGTTGTATCGTCGAGCGTCGGTGCATTGCTGGTTTTTGATGCGCAGCCATGTGTGTCGATGGTGTCCTATGTCACGTGCGGCAGCATCGCGTCGAGAGTTGTCGTGGGCTCTCTGCTATACACAAGTTGGAACGGGGTTGACCTGGTAGATTCCCGAAGTTGGAGTTGGAATGTTGGAGGCGAAGATCACTTAGGGTAGGATAGTGTCCCTGTTCTTGTGTCCAGCGTCTACGTATAGTACATACATGGCAATCATGCCTGCGATGGTTTTGTTAAGGCAGTAAGTCCGTTCGTCTGCGGATGATGATTGTCCTCCTGTGGCTCGTTTGACTGTAGTTCAAAATGGCCTGCGTAAGCTCCGCCGTAAGTGCAGGTCCTCCGTCCTTGAGGAATACTTCAGGAGCGCCGTGTCGCAGGAAAATTCGTTCGACGAAAAACTTGGCAAGTTAGGCTGCTGTACCGTTAGGCAGGGCTTTTGCTTCGGCGTAGCGCGTAATGTAATGGTCGGCCACGATGACCCACTTGTTGCCCGTTGATGAAATTGGGAAGGGGCCGAGGAGGTCCATCCCTATTTATTGAAAGGACTTTGCTGGCGGTAGTATGAGTTTGAACAGCCCAGCAGATCTATCGGGGTGTCTTGCGTCGCTGACATTCGCGCCACGTTTTGACGTAATGAGCAACATCGGCAGCTAACCGTGGCAAATAATACTTCTCCCGGATTCGGTGCAACATGCGTGCAAGGCTGAGATGTCCTTCGGTTGGCTCATCGTAGAACCACCTGCAGAACTTCCTTTCTAAAATTTGCAGGCACAACAAAGAAGTGTGCGGTCCTGTTCAATGCGAACATCATCATCATCAAAACGTTTTATTTCCGCCGAAACGAGACTCCTTTTTGGACCCCCCGGCACGCAGGCCTAAGGGAGCCCTGCTCAGGAGCCTCGCAAACTAAGGTCTGGTGCAGACACATTGTTGCTTCACGGCCTCAGCCGCCAGGCGGATGGCTTGTTGCTGTTGAGCGCGGTTCTCGCTCCGAAGCAAGGTCTGCCAGGCTTCTCTATCTATGTTTTGCTCTGCGCCCGGGCTGCCAGCACATTCCCAAATTATGTGGTCTGGAGTGCCCCTCTCCCCGCATGTTATGCAATACTGATCTTTCTCCTCTTTAGAAATTGTCACGTATACCCAGAAGGGGCTTATATGATTTCCCCCTTGCAATCTTCTCCACGCAATTGCCTCCTCGTTTCCGAGTTAACGGTCGGGCGGCGGGTAGACCCTCCTGCTTAGCTTATAATGTTCCGTGATCTTCTTGTATGAAATCAAGCTATCTTTCATGTCTATGCGAGAGGGCTGCTCTACGGCCGCCCGGTGATAGAGAGCTCGGGCAAGCTTGTGTGCAGCCTCATTTCCAGCAATAGACTCGTGCGCTGGAATCGATATTATTTCTATATTATGTTCTATCGGCCTCGCCTCGAGAACGCATTTGGCCTCTTCCGAGATTCTTCCTTTCCCAAAGTTCCTTACTGCATTTTTTTTGTCACAGAAAATTGTCCTGGCCCTGGTACCGACGCAAGCGAGCGCTATCGCCAGCTCTTCCGCCGCGCTGGCATCTCTCGTGCAACTCGAAGCCGCTACCATTAATGCTCCTGCCCCGTCGATAACCGCGGATACAGCAGGCCCGTGCTGTCCGCACGCCGCGTCTACATAAGCCACCTGGTCTGCCGGTCGCTTCCTCATATGCTCTCGCCTTTCTTTGTTGTACTCGGGGTGCGTTTTGCGGCATAGGTGTGACGCGTATCTTGGCCCTGATTCCTGGCGGGATGTTTACCATCTTGTGCGTGCTACTTTCTGGCCGGATTTCTACCCATTCAAGTATTGTTCTGCCTGTTTCAGACTGGCCGAGCCGTTCCAATTGGGATATTCTCACCCCCTCTGCCAGCTCAACCCATCTGTTGTAAGTTCTTCTTAACGAAGACGTCATTGTGTAACGCGAAGGGCAAAAACTGACGCCTCAACACATCAGGAGGAGACGCGGTCTTTCCTTCTAGACAATCAACCACAGATTTCGCAATTCAGGGTCCGAGCGCTGCTGTTGCGAGAAACAGCTGACGCTTACCAGTCCCAAGAAGGCGTCGTTATGGTTTTCTTTCGAGTGAGCGTCGATGGGGGCTCCGGTCAAGCAGTCTGCGTCGAAATGCTAGCACCAGACTTGCAGACTGGAAAAGTGTTAAATTCTTGAAGACATAGGCTCCATCGAGCAAGGCGACCGGAAGGGTCTTTCAAATTCATGAGCTAGCAGAGCGTATGGTGATCGCTCACAACTTTGAACGGTCGGCCGTGTAGATACGGACGGAACTTCGAAGGGGCCCAGGTGATCGTGAGGTCCTTTTTCTAAGTCTTCGAGTAATTGGCTTCGACTTTCGACAGAGAACGGCTAGCGTATGCGATAATATTTTTCCTGTCGGTCATATCTCTGAAAGAGAACGGCGTTGGTATGAATTTCAATCTCGGCTTTTTCATCAAAGTGTCGGAAGGCAGGAGGGGACTGTAAGCGGCGCTTAAGTTCGTCGAAAGCTCATGAATGCGGCGTTTCCGATTTAAGAGGCACGTCAGCCTTTGTGCTGCGTCAGAGGTTCGGCGATGGGCGAAAAGTTGCTCACAAATCGCCGATAGTGCGCGCACAGTCCAAGAAATCGGCGCTGTTGTGCCGGTGGGGTTATCACTGAGTATCCCCCCGTCAACAGGGTTGTGCCATGGAGTTGGTTGCGTAGCGCTCGTTATCCGTTTCGTGAACGAGGGCTTTCAGCTCCCTGGGCGTTAGCGATGAATCCGAGTCGGCGCTGGTGAGATAAGAAAAGGCTTTATACACTATTTACAGGCATTTACACAACGAGTTCGGCTCTGGGGCCGAAAGCGAACATAGCTATACGCGACGGTGCTCGCGCCGCGACGGCCGGGGAGATTCCGCCGCGTCCGCTCTCTCAGAGGGCAACTGCTCCCGATGGACGCTAGTGACGAACTCACTCTCGAGCAGAAGCACTTGAGTCTCCGTAACCGAGAATCCGTTAACACTCAAATGGTCCAATCCGACGGCAGCACTTTTGCAGGGCCAATGGGAGAGCTTGCTACGCTCTTGCTTCAAATATGCCTCAGGGCGAGAAGGGGTCCAGCGCCAGGGCCATGACGCCGAGCTGTCTGGATGCTCAGCTCATGTTTAAACACAAGGAGGAAGCTCCATGACTAAACAAGTGACTTCTCTCCCCTTTGCACGGCTCGCCTCCAGTACACCGGTGTCTTGCAGAGCAGTATCCGGATTTTGTGAAGTAGGCGTTCGCCGTAGAAGTTTGGCGTCCGGCTGAATTTCTGGGCCGCTTTGGCCGGGCACAACAGCGCGCAGTTTTCTTGTCGGTAGGCTGTGGAAACTGGCCGACCGCAGCCGTTCAAATGCGAAAGCATTACTTCGCCATGTTCACAGATTTGTGTCCGCAGGCCGCATCAGCAAAATCATGTCTCTAGCAGTTGTAATTGAAAAGTGGTAGATGTTAATGAGTGGTGTCAATCGACAAACTAATTAGGCCAATACGTTATTAGGTAATCAATTACAAACAAATGTAAAAGTAAAGGCGAAAATAGTCTCATTAGCCAAAGGCGTGGCGCCACATTTAAATGGATCAAATACTAAAATAGGTAATAAATCAGTCAAATAAGGTGACGTTAAGGATGTGACGTCACGCAACCTGATGTCGAGCCACAAAAAGGGCATAGGAAGGGATTGGCGCGCAATTTGAAAGTACCGAGGACTCAAATGGGTAAACAAGAGGATACGTCACGCACCCGGAAGTAGAGCCGGAAAAGGGCATAGGAAGGGATTGGCGAGCAATTGGAAAATACCAAAGATTAAAATGGATAAACAAGAAGTTAAATAATGTGACGGAGAGGATATGACGTCACGCACCCGGAAGTAGAGCCGAAAAAGGATATAGGAAGGGATTGGCGCGCAATCGGAAAATACCAAAGACTAAAATGGGTAAAGAAGTGAATTAAGCAATTAGAAGCAACCAACAGCAGCATCCGTGCTTTCACATTACTCCAATGCAGATTATGCAGTGCTCTTGAATTTTTTTTGGGGGGGGAAGGGGGGGGGGGCTTGTTGAACGCCGTCCTTGCTTACCATATGGCCAAGCTATAGCAGTTCCTCGCAGGCGAAGCGGCACCTTTATGATTTTAACGTTAGCCCTGACAACTTGATGGCGACCAGCACTGTTCGAAATCTTTTCAGCCGTCTTCAAAGTTAGTCGAGAAGCAAACGAAGTCATCCAAAAATACCAAACTCATCTGCCACTTCAAGCCATCCAGTATAGTATCGAACACTCGCTGGTGAGGAGCAGAGACAAAATGGCATCGCACTGAACTCGAAGAGGCCGCCCGGTGTAATGAACGCGGTCTTCCTGCGATCTCTTTTGTCTATCACTATTTGCCAATAGCCGCTCTTAGAGTCTGTCGAAGAGAAATATCTTGCTTAGGAGTCGGTACAGTGTGTCGTCGATGCGAGGGAGGGGGTAGACATCCTTCTTCCTTACGTTGTTCAAGCGGCGGTAATTGACACAGAAGCGAAGTTTCCCATCTTTCTTCTTCTCTAAGACTATACTGGTGCCGCCCAGGGGCTCTTTGATGGCTAAATGACATCGTCACGAAGCATTTCACAGACTTGCTCACGGATGGCTTGGCGTTCACGCGGCAATACGCGGTAGGGGTTTTGGCGCAAAGATCGGGAGTGTTCGTCCGTTATAATGCGGTATATGGCAAATGGTGTTTTATTGTGAAAGCAATACTACGGCAGCCAAAGCGAGGCCTCGGGTGGCCGCAGCTACGCCGTGAAGAGGTGTAGCTACGATCTTCTCATAAAAAAATTATCTTGCCATTATATTTGAATTCACGTCACCCCCATGCCACGGGCAGGAGCTGCCAACTCGGGTCGCTTCATTGACATGGGAGAGTGACATGAGAATCAGTCTGCCAGAACCGCTTGCATTCTCGTTACCCCAACGACACGCAGGCACGTCCATACGGCTTGGTTGTAGCGTGACTTTATATGTGGGCTGGTAGCTCACGCTCGCGCGTCATACCCTTAAAGGATGAGCTTAAGTGTCCCCAATAATGTAGCACCTTACACTGATAAGGCGTGATAGGGGAATAATGTAGGAGGAAAAAGAAGCTTCCGCCGTTGCTTTTGCAATTCAACTAAGGTTAACCAGAGCTAAACCACAACTAATTTTCTTTCGCACCTTCGATGCTGACGAGAAGCACCCGCTGTACCTTTGGGGAAGGGTGCGTATCTGGTCTTTTCTGTTTAGGGCTAGTACTGGATTGATGTCGAAAGTGTTCCGATTTACTTGGTTGGGTGCATCATCTTCATGTTGGTCGATGAGGAGGTCGTCGATTAAAGCGATTGTAGTGCCTTTATTGAGATGGCGGTATTCTGTAGAAAATTGATACTTTAGCCTACGTAGTCACATCGCAGAGGCCTGCCTTATACCCAGACGCAATGTCTCGGGTGCACGCGTATTCGAGCAATGCATTGTGGAATTAAAATTTCGCGTTCAATTAAAGATAACAGCCGGGTGCCTTTGAAGTGCTGCAACGTTTTCTATCTGCACACCTGGGCGTATACTAATGTAGAAAATCTCTGGACAGCTTGCATGCATGAAGCAGAAAATTCTGGGATGAGTTGGCGAGCGAAAAGCCTAGCAAATCAAGAGCAACACTATTGAAGATATTTTACGCGAGAAGGTTATGCGAAATCCTTCTACAGAAAAATGTTACACGATGTGGGCGACATATTTCGTCTGCCTTGGAACCGAGTACGAATTTTACATCTTAACAGGCAAAAGGCACCATTTTAGAATTTAGGGCCACCTTTGAACGAAAGAGCGCCTGCAGCGCGAGAACCATGGCACATCAGATTAACTCTAGGCAACAAGAAAAAAACAGCAAGAACTCAATGAATATAACTCGCTGCTTCTTTTCCTCGACAACCTTATGCCAGTTTTGCGTACAGCTAGGGACACAGCAGTATTTCAGCATCGGCGACAACGAGCATTAACCGAGCGACCACGCAACCGCTCGCCGCTCCTCGATTGGTTCAAGTACCCTCAAACATATCGGAAACGCGAAGGCTGGTGGCTAGATGGCAGCACTTTTTCATAAAGTTTCTTCAGCTTGGAGGCGAGCGGTCTACTGATGACTGAGTAATCAGCTCCTGTGTCCCCTAGCACAGTTACCGGGTAACTGTCGACTGCTACTTCAAGGTCACTTATGCGCGTCCTTGCGTTGCATGTTGGTATCGGTGTCCAATCTCGACTTCGACGCGTACTGAGGTCACAGCTGGGGCAAAACTTTGTCTCTTGGCTGGGGGACTGTGCAAAATTGAACTCTGGTTGGATAGTCGTCGATTTCGTCGTGAGGAACGCCGGAGCATCTTCGTGTTTTTGCCGTGAAGCAACCTCGATCACCTCCAAATGTTGCTCTCTGTAGTTTCCTGTGCGTGAGCTAAGAGAACTTCCTCGCACGTAGCACTGGCCCGGCGACGCAAGCGCTACCTGAACGGCGATGGGGAGCGGGACAGGCGGCTTGACTGTGCAGTATCTCCCGTGCGCAAGAAGTCGTCGATATCCTGCGGTCGTTCGCCAGGACGGGAGTCGTGGGGCGTCAATGGCGAAACCGCGCTGGACGATTCGTCTGTACGGACAGTGGCGGAGGATGTGACCTGGCTCACCGCAGTGAAAGCACAGGGGTCAATTGTTCTTAAGGGGTCGCATTTCCTGAAGTTTGAAGATTGCTCATACGCTTGACGGGCGGGGGCCAGCGGGCGGCGTTCAGGGAGCGGCTTATTTTTGTCGAGCTTGCTGGCGGCAGCATAGTTCGCCGCCGCTGTTTCTTGCGTCGGAGCCATCGCTTCAGGAACGCTCTATGCTTGTATGTACTTCCTCATGGATAACATGAGCTACGCAACCTGAGGTTGCGTTTGCGATGGAAGAAGTCGGTGCAGTTGACGAATAATGACTTTATGAATAATGTCACGGAGGTTATCTCCGCTTGTAGGTGTGGACGCTGTCGCAGTGGCTCGCAGAGAGCACTTGAAGAGACCAGTTGTAAATGCACGTCCTTTCTTCCAAGGGCTTTTCAATACTGGCTGCTTCCCGGCAGAACTATAGTCTTTGGCTGCTGGCGTAGACGATCCGCAAATAGCTTATCTTTCACATCACGCATCAACAGGTTTCTCTTCGTCACCTTTGTAATATCAGGATTGGCGCGGCTGAAGAGAGCCTCATCTCCGCACTGCTAGCCAGGACAGGCTCATTTGGGAGTTGAAACATTGATTGGAGAAGGGCCTGGGCTCTTTTCTCTCGGAAGACACTTGCAAAGGCAGTCAAAAACTCCGTCTTGAATGTCTTCCAATGATTCAAAGAGGCTTCATGATTTTCAAACCAGATTCGGGCATTTCTGTGAGGAGCAAAGTCGACTTGCCTTAGCTTCGCAGCGTCGTTCCAGCCATTGAATCCTGCCACGTGGTCGAAGAGGTCCATCCAATCTTCTGCATCAGTTTTATATATCGCTTGTAGGTTACATGGGGGTGAAAGAATGCTTTGAATATCGGTCATCCCACAACCTTTCGGCTGAATCAGACTTTGTTTGTATATTTTGGCTGATGGATTAGGTTTCCTACTAACGAAATTGTCTTGATTGTGTACTACGAATTTGAGGCAATAAATGCGGTACAGGAATGCTCATGTAATATTTGCTCGAGATCATTGCAGAAAATTTTCGTTTATATCAGGTGCTTTGAATTGCATTAAAGAAACTGTGTATAAACCAATTATGTTCACAAAATATCTGGAACAATTTTGCCGCACAAATACCTGGAGCGGTGTTTCAGCACTGTTGCAATTAAAACTTGCGAACTTTGTTCCACATATCTGGGACTATCTGGAACACAGTTTTGGATATATAGGATGGACGTTTTGTAAAGGAGTACCGGCTACTATTCTCTGTCTCGGTCGTTCTTTGCAGCACTACCAAAGCTACGATGACTGCAGAGGAGACAACATGACCCTGCGGAGTGTAGTGTCAGTATGAAGTGGCCGTAAAGCGTAGGGATGACATGCTTTAAAGCGGGCATTCGCGAAATGCTATTTCAAATCTAACCTTATTGTAAACTCTACTTACATGCGCTTTTTATCAAGTTACGCGTTCACGACTCTGGGATGGAGCGCATTTAGCAAGTACTCCCAGATTATGACTAGCAGCTTACCGGTACTCTCAAGAGGAAAGTATACAACAGTTGAATCTTACCTGTTGAAACGTTGAAACGTGAAGCGTTGAAGCTAACAAAGAGGGTTCTACGTAAGTTGAGGATAACGCAGAGGGCTATGGAAAGAAAAATGGTAGGGATAACGTTAAGAGGGAGGAAACGTGCAGAGTGGGTCAAAGAAATAACTCAGGTCACTGACATTCTAATGGAAATCAAGAAGAAGAAATGGACATGGGCAGGACATGTAGCGCGAAGAAACGACAACCGATGGTCGCTTAGGGTAACAAACTGGATTCCAAGGGAAGGAAAGCGTAGCAGGGGGCGGCAGAAAATTAGGTGGGCGGATGAGGTTAAGGAGTTCGCAGGGGTCAAGTAGATGCAGCTTTCACAGGGCCGGGTTAATTGGAGAAATATGGGAGAGGCGTTCGCCCTGCAGGGGGTATAGTCAGGATGAGGATGATGATGACTCTCGAGTACGCTGAAATCACGTTTTCACAATGGGGAGAACTCCAAAGCTGGTCGTCTTGCTTTGCAGTCAACTTGTCGTTGCTGGGTATTTTTTTTTGGTTCATTGGTGATAAATGGTGCGTCAGTCGTCACTTTAGCCTCATCGCACCTACAACAACATTCATGAGCGTCAAAGTGCTTTTAGTTTTTATTTCAGGCGATGACTTTGCCTCTCTGAGGCCTGAAGAAGAAAGTTTGTTCAGTGACCAAATGGTCTAAATTCGGAAAACCAGATGGCGCCGCTAGGCTGAAGTTTCCTCCGCGGCTTCGTTTGCGTTCGATGAACTATAAGTGCGGATGTGATGAACAGCGTAACGTCACCCAGGATACTATTAAAACTTTCGAATGCTTTATCAAGGTTTGATACGTAGACGGAATCTATATTTATACTCTTTTGCAATCACATCTCCATGCGCCGCGAGCAGACGATGTGCAGACTACGCGGCGCGGAGGAGCACTCCTAGCCATCCCTCGTGATTGGATGAATAGTTTTCCTAGCTGCCACAGAGCTGCAAATAAGTGGCGAGAAAGGGTATAAGTGAACCATTAGGTGGAATTATACAAAGAGTGTACAACTCAGAATGTTGTGTGTTGTCGTCTCTCCAGAAAACAGAGCTCCCACAGTCCACTTCAAGGCTACCTACAAGCAAAGCAACCACACATGTAGAAAAGAGGCTCCTTGTCTTTTAAAGTTCCTGCCGGACTCTGACCTTGACTGCCGCTACTATTGCCAAATTACGCCCTGTAGCATTCCTCGATAATTTGCTTTTTGCGTCTTGCAACACCGCTTTTGTTGTTTTTCCAGGGGAAATAATAACTCGACATCTCCCTTTACTGCTCCATTATAGTCAAAGCGGAGCAACCAGCGATAAGCAGTTTGTGTTATTTCCGGCATTCCTTCACCGATGTGCTGTTCTCACTACGACTGTGGTGTTTTGTCCAGTGCTGGCTCTGCTATTGGCCGCCTTTCTCGAATTTTCACGGTCCTCTCCTTGTCATACATGACGTCTACCTTACTCGCTTGCTTATATCTGTTCGTGATCCCGCTTCCGGACGTACTTCTAGTGCGTGAGCACTAAGTTACTCGCTAGTGAGAAAGCCGTGGTGCCTAGAGATGAAATCTCGGAGCATAGAGAAACTAAAACACATTTACTCACTCGTGTGGGTTTCGAAGCCAGGCCGTCGTGGACAGATCAACTTCGCTGGCCACTGCACGAGACAACTACGCCATGGATTATGCAGCGAGTTGGGCGTCTTGGCAGGTAGTATTCACAAAAAAGAAGGGCAGAAAAAACGAGGACAAAGACGAGACGACAAGGATGGGTGCTGAACTTGCAACAGGTTTTATTGTGGAAGAATTGACTCTTATGCACATTCTGTACAGCCGTGGCTATCGCTCACGCATGCGCAAATAAGTCAGCTTTTTTTTGGGGAAAGGGTGATAGAGGCGGTGCTGACACAGCCCTTCTCCAGATTACATATCTATTCAGATTCTGCGATTTCTCCTGTGATACGTTATTTGCTCTTTCTGGTTACGGAGGTGTTATAAAGTGCAGGTGAACAATCCTGGCAGCCGAGCATCCGAACATGGACGCAGCCGAACATCTCGCGTGTTTAACCGCCACACACTCGTGCACGCAGTCATCGACGTCTACAGCGCGTTGCACAATTACCGTGCGATTTGCTGATGACATTGCCTTGCTAGTAACTCGGGGGATGAACTGCAAATAATGATTGATGACCTAGACAGGAAAAGTAGAAAGGTAGGCTTGAAAATCACAATGCAGAAGGCTAAGGTAATGTTCAACAGCCTCGGGAAGGAACCGCAGTTTACGTTAGGCAGCGAAGCACTGGAAATAGGCGAATATGTAATGCTTCTCTCCGCTAAACCGCGGAATGGTGGTGGCAGTGGTTTATTATTTTTTTTTAATAATCAAAAAGAAGCAAAAGAGTATTGCCGGCCGCGGCAACTGCTATCTAAAAAACTGAAGCACTTGAGCGGCGGCCGGCGGGAAGGAATAGGGGATAGGGAGAGGATAGCCAGGGGAAGTATAGAGGGGAGCGATAAGAAGAAAGGACAAGGGGAGGTTTGTACATTATTTACAAAGTACAGACGGTCAACGAGTTCACATCGCTCGCGCGCAGGTGTCCGAGCACTGTCCACAAATGCCTGCGCGCGAGCGGCCACTGCAATTGTTTACAAAGTATATACATATACATATATATATATATATATATATATATATATATATATATATATATATATATATATATATATATATATATATATATATATATATATATATATATATATATATATATATATATATATATATATATATATATATATATACCATTGGCCATTGGTGTATATACACAGTCGCGCGCACGTGGCGTCCTGTACAGATCGCGCGCGCGACACAATGCACCAGCTGCCGGGGTGGGGCGCCCGGCAGCATACGTCCATGGTAGCACACACGGAGCGTTCAGGTCACGCACGCACTACCTGGCGAAGAGCAAGCGAGACTTCAAGCCCGCCCGCTCGATGAACGCACAGAGGCTCACCATTGCCCTGTCACGGGTGCGCGCATTGCCTCGCGGCCATAGGAGCGTCTCGATGCTGTCCGGGATGATTCCCAGTGCCCTACAAACCGCGAGCATCTCGCGACGGCGGCTCGTTTTTCCTCGCCGCCGCCGCATACGATGGGAACATCAGACTTCTTCTTTTCGAATTTTATTTTTCATTAATTTTCAGGGCCCGGGCATTGCCAGTTCGGAAAGTTTGTGACGCGCGTCACGTGCGCTTGCCAACGTAGCCGCGTCGAAGGCAAGGCCGAACATGCGCAGTAGGGCAGTGCCACGATAATGGTATGAAGAAAGTGCATGAAGGATGCGATATTTATGCTAGTAATTGGCACAGTGACGATTAGGGATGCGTCGTCACTTGGTTAAGCGTGTGCTGTCGATGGCCGTGCTGTAGCCAGTATACGCTTCTTCTTTTGACACAGCTGATGGCGTGAGTGAACTGCAGTAATCCTAGTGGGGTGCATGGACAGCTTTGGGTGTGTTATTGCACTTGAAAAAGGCGCTCTCGCTTTTCCTCATGTCGAGGACATGTTTCGGCGGCAACAAACTCAGGCTTGCTGCCGCGCACTTTTTCGACTCCTCCGCCAGTAAAGCCAGGCCTCGTGGAGCTTTTATTGCCCGCATATTAGCCTTGCTGCCAAGGGTCTCGGGCGGAAGGTTTGGGCGCTCGAGGTGCTGCACGTCGGTGGGCACGGTCGCATGCGTGTCACACTCGGAGCGGTTTGGCGAGCAAAAATGCTCCACGCGAGCCAGGCTTAAGACGATGGCTGGTTTAGATGCTGCCGAGAACGGTCACCGACCTTCGGCAGGCGTAAGTCTGCGCTCAGCTGTGTGATTGGAAGTGTTGCCTTTACGGCGAGTCAACAGTGGTCGCGATGACTGCAACACGGGGCTCTGTGTCGTTTGCGGCGCTTTTGAAAAAGGGGCGCAGTACTGGTGGTAGCAGCAGCTGCTGCAACTTTGCGAACACTGGACGGTGGCCGGAAGTCTTTCCGCAGGAGCATCGTTGGCGCTGTTCTCTCCGTCTCTTTTCTACAGTTGTAGCCAGGTTTGTTCATTGCTCTTGGCGGCCTCGCTTATACTCGACCTCCAAGTTGGGAGAATGTGAGTTTGCATTTAGGGGAAAAAAAAAAAAAAGAGCTCGAATTGTGGGCGAGTAAATGCGATAACTAGATGACCATGCCTCAAACTTTTGTAATAAGAACTGAGACGGACAGAATAAACAATCGCAAAAAGCGCGTTTTACAAAAGGAATGTGTCAGAATAAGTGTATTTATAGAACGGCTCAGTTCAATCAACTTTACAATATATGTCTGTAGCTGTCTTGCAGAAGGCGTGTGAACTTGATACTTTTGTGCTTTCTATGCTTTTCCAGAGCATGTGGCTGTTGAAAGAAAGACTGCGCTTCCCAACAGTGAATATCGGGATGTTAAAATCCGACGCGAGTTGAATTCTGGCGCTTTTAGATTCACGCAGGTTTTAGGACTTTTGAATCACGTTGGTAGAAACCGCTGGGCCCTGTGGTACACAGTGGTCCGAACTACAGCTAACTAAATAAATACTTTGGGACTCTGCAATGAATGATCCAATCAACAGCGTGACAAACGTACCTGCTTCGGAAACGTGACCTTTTACCGGCTGCTTCAGTAAACAGTGGAGTGTCCGACGAGCCCTGTGAGGGAGTCACGAACGACTTCGATGCTTTTATACCAGTGCTTCCAGACTGTGAAAAGTTCATCTTCTCGGCAGGTCCGCATTATCGCGGAAAGTTTAGCAGAAGCAGTAGTCGACGTACATGCAGCTTGCATGAAGCGATGCATGCTGGGTATTTCTCCATGTTGTCGTTGGAAGCAGACGACTCGCAGCGCAGCCAGGCAGAATTGACAGAGTGCCTTATCGTTTTCGACTGTCCACCACAAAAACTCACGATGGCGACAACGAGACGGTCGCGAGAGCTGCCGCTTTCAACCATTGAGACAAGAATTCCCCACCGGAAAGGAACGCGGGGTGTTCGGCCGGACGGCGACAGCAGTCCAAGTCGGGTTATCGGGAAACAAAAAGGTTCAAGTGGATCCCGGCGTCTCCCGCTTGGGTCAGTACCCTCGAGGCGGTTATCCCCTTCGTCTGGCCTACAGCGCGCGGTGGTCCTTGCGACGCAGACGTTCGTGCCCAGACCATGAGGCGCCGGCGGTCAACGCTTCTCCGACTCGTCTTGCCGACGGTGCGTGGTGGCTCGTTCGACACAGGTTTGTCCCAGACTATGCGACGCCGGCAGACAGCGAGCTCCTCGTGTGCTGCTCACTACACCGCCACAACGGTTTCCCCTTCACCTTCAAGTCCAAACTTTCGAGGGTGCGGGTCTGCAAGAGTAAAAGTGCGCTAAGATGTGTGACATTAAAGCGATATGGACACTCCCTCGACGACGGGCCAGCTAGGGAACCTGGAGAACACGGACCCTTTAAAGCTATGTGTGTGTGCGGGCATCATCAGTTCTTCTCCGTAGTTCTTCTCCTGAGTTCTTTTCTACGGTCAACAATGTAAATAAACCAAGTTTTCGTCCTTCTATTCCCAACTCCTTCGCTTAGCGGCACTTCTTCCTGAGGTGGAGCGGGCGTCGATGCGGCCAAGGATTCGTCCAGTGGCACCCGAGCCCACATCGTGCGCTGTCCTTACGTGGGTGCAAGATGTCGGCAGATCCTCAAGGAACGCGTGCGTCGACGCTGTGCCAGAAAGAGCGGGAGCGCTATGAAGCTAAGGCAAAGCAGTACGGCATGGTCCTGTTCAAGCAACGCGCGGACAACTGCACTGTGGGTCTGGGCTTGTGGCCGCCCGTCGACATCGCTCACATTCATGATTTCTATTTATGGGGACTAGTTCGCTACTTGCCCGGATTGTCGTCGATCTCTCGCCAGTTGGCCCGTGCGAGCCGTTCGCCTCGGCGTCGCCAGCATCGCTCAAAGAGCTCCTTTGCCTTCTCGCACTCGTGCAGGCGTATTTTTAGAACGAAGTGTCTAAAGATACGTCCGACGTACCCATTCGATTCCCGTAAAGATACGGCGGACGTCGATATACAGGCTCATGTCTATATGCATGTCGAACGCGTGTATCGCACCGTGACTCCCGATGAGGTGCTACGAAGAGTTCATCCATTCTAACATAGATCACGCTCTTCACTCAGGATTGTGTACGGCAAGCATCACTTGCCACGCACATAGCTGCAGGCGATGCGGCGTGCTGCACTAGCTGGCATCGAGATACGCACATTCACGAGCAGCTTTCGCTTCGCACTAAACTATCACCTCGATCTGCCTGTAATGCAAGCGAGCTTTTATTCCTAGCATTTACGCTGTCTTAGGTCCTGCATCGACCTCCGCAGGTCGAGCGCCGGCACAAAACACACACTTCGCCGTGCAGAACATTCGGCCGTCTAAAGTATGTATATATGCTTTATGTGGCATACGTCATATGCTCGTTCCTCACATGCATACAGAGGAAATAGAATGATTCTAGTTAAATCCTTCCTTTAGATTCTACCTCAGAGCCGTAGGTGGCAAAAGACACGCCGAATCTACTAGAAGCCTGCGCAGTTACAGCGGCGAGCTGCACGTCGACTCGTCGAGGCGAAGACCCGCTTCACCGCAATACATGACTGCACAACCGGAAAGCCAGAAGCGCGAATGATCCATTTCCCTGCAAACAGCAATGATTTTTGGTATTTAGAGGAAGTCTAGACAAGTACTCAGGCTGCATCTCTTTCTCGTCGTTGAATTTTGCGTACATGTAGCTTAAACGCCCGCATGCTCGAGGTTAGCGTGACCCGAACGAGCGCGGGAGATATGCATGCGTCGCCGGACTTCGGTACGCGGTAGAAAATGTGCGCTGCACATTTCGTTGTAAGATACTGATTCTTGGAATTGTGCAGAGAGTGTCATGCAAGCGATCGTTGCTACAACTACGCATCCGCGTTCCCGCTGGCTTACCCTGATGCGCATAAATGTTCCACTGTGCACATATCAATGATGGAAGAGAGGACGCATTTTCCTTCTTTCCTTCTTTGTTTCTTAGACATTTGCCTAAAAGGAGGCTGAGGCCAAAGGCGCGGTCGTCTGACGTGGCCTCAGCCCCCTGCTACATGATCAGTAAGCATCGCAAATACAATATTGCGGCAGGCTGGCACACAACTAATACTGGGCGCGAAATCGATAGCTACCAGTGCTCAGTGGAAAAATTCTGCCTTGACCATGCTCAACTCAGTGTTTCAGGTGTGGTCAGTAGATAAGAGTTCGAACAGTTCGCCTTCCAAGTTAGCGGCGTCAGCGATGGACCGGCGGAGCGATTTTTCACGCTACACCGCTGTCCTGCTAGAAAGCCTACCTAGGCGGCGTTTGACATTCAGCTGCTTTTTGTGGGCCCCGTAAAGTAAAGTAACGCCTTCAGATACGCACTGTTCAAAAATGTCTTCTCTTTAACACTTTCACTACAGGCTTTCCAACAAACAAAGCAGGTGAACGCTGATAAAACACGAGTACTCCAGTCGAAACCAAACACCCGCGCGTCTTTAGAGATCTGTAGAATCGCCTTCACAGTTTTTTAATTTATGCTAGCATTTGGAAAAGGTCACTTTCCGATCGCCGGGACATTTGACCCGCATGACAGCGCTGTCACGTGAATAAGGACCACACCAGACTGAAAGCTTATAAGCGTTGTGTTGGTTTTTATGATGCATAACCGACTAATGCTGCCATGCACCAAGAAAAAAGTTTAATGTAGTATTTATTTTGTGTGTAATGAGTAGTCTTCTTTAGGATGTGGCTTGTTCAGGAACGTTGCGTCATTCTAGGAAACCAAAAATGCAGGGAATTCGGACTAGTGCAGTTTCTCCTAGGATCATACTGGGATGGAAAGGGATGTTGCAAAATTGTACAAAATGTTTTCCTCTTATTTTCTCGAGTCTGGCACAGATGTAAGTAAGACATGGTTTATTGTTAGTTCATATCCACGCTCCTTGCATATTGGTTTGGCATCTTTTATAAGTATGAAGCTGTGTGTCAGGTGTGGGTGTGTCTTTTGTGAAGGTGACCTGAAATGGTACTCCATTGTGTGTTTTTGATGACTGCATGATTTCCATTCCTCGATGACAGGTTTGACAAAGTTTAGTTTGTTATTTATTTCAATGTTTCAAAAATCCTGCCATTTCACTCTCAATTTTCTTTGTACAAGCTTCTTGGTATCTTCATGCAGCATATTCACCCTCTGTAATTTAGCGTTGTGGTAAGGTAACCTGGTTATTTCTTTTCATCACCTTTCAAGACAGCTGTCCCGCTTTCATAAAGTGTAGGGCTTCTGACGACAGGAACTCCTTGGAAGTCATAATGAGACCCATAATCATGAGCTATCTAAGGTATGCATATATATGTCCATCGCTCAGTGGAATGGTGCCAGCACGCTGTTAGAACAGGTCTTGTGGTAACAACAACCATTGTCTGAGGTGGTCCTTTAATGGGCATTGGAGTGCCATGTAACTGCAGGTACCGACAGAACTCTTGATTATGCTATGTGATGATGCCTCCCTTGCATGCATATAGGTATACATTTCAGAATCTGCAGTGCACCACTTGACCATTTGCCACCAATGTTTGTGCAAAAATGTGTTTTTCATGCATGTTAGCCATCATGATCAACAGACAGACCCTGTGCACAAGCCGAAAGTACCACGAGCCAACTGTCACGAGGCCACACGACATGGCAGGAGCTGTTAACTCGAGCCTACAAAGTTATTTTTGAAATATGTTCCGGGGACGTTTCAGCTTCGAGTAAGAAAGCTTACTCCTAGGCCATGGAGGCATGTTTGTACAGTTTGGTTAACGCGAGGCTTACAGAGGTCTATGCCAGGTTGTCTATCACATAACAGGGCCGCCTACGACCTAATGAATATGTGTGAGATAACAGAGACATGAATTAAGGAATTAGTGATTAAGTTTGTAGCAAAGGGCATGTAAATGAATGGGAATCTACAGTGGGATCTGCAGACAAGAGCCATTAACGCTGGTGCATCATACCCTTACAGGTGGAGATTAGGTGCCTCCCTAATTTTTTGTCTGTTCAAGGCTTGTCATTTTCCTCATTCTTCCAGGTGAGGAAGATGTGAAAATGATAGCATCGAGAATGCCCGAGACCATCGTTAACAAGGATGCCGATCTGAACAGCGTAAAAAAATATTTCACAAAAGATGGGTGACTAGTAATGCTGGCAACAGTTGAAGCTAAGTGGAAAGGCATGAAATTAAAATGCAACGAATGCAGATATGTTGCGAGACGACCAGCCTGTGGTGTGCGACATCTGTCTCTGTTAGTTTCATCAAGTGATTGGCCAAAGCAGATGGGGCTTGTGGGTTTTTTTTTTTTTTGTGAGAAGTGCAGTCTAGCAGCATAGATGCGACCTTGCCCATTAAAAATTGGAGTGCAGTAAGTGCATTGTTTTGTTTGTGTAAGATTTTCATTGTTTCCATGCAAATATGAGAAATTTCTTCCTAGAGGATGTTTACTGACATGTGATTATAATGTGCAATAAAACTCGTTTCTTTTTTTTTTTTTTGCTATGTACTTTTTCTTGTATACATTAGTTCTGTGAAGGAAATGTAATGGCGTGCATTTTATTACTTGACCCCGTTGTGCTGGCTCGGTAGTTTGCTGAACCCATGGATCCAGATTTGATTCCAGCCACAGCAGAGGCATTTCAATAGAGGCAAAACAATAGGCTGTCAAGCACTGTTCGGTGTCACTGCATGTAAAAGAACCCCACTTGGTCGAAATTATACAGGAGCCCACAACTGTTGCGTCCCTCATAGTTGTTTTAGGATGCTAAACCAGATATTATACATTACTCTGATTAAAATGCTATTCATGGTCAGTTAATCACACACAAAATGACCAAATGTTTCTGCAATGGACAGCAGCTGTTGTACAATTTTATTTTAGTCTTCATGAAGAATATCACACTGGCTCCACATGGCTTTCTGTCGACCCTTGATATGTGTCACAATCACACACACGATTATGTATTTATCTATGGGCACCTGTGCATACATGGAGGGGACCATTACTTTCCATTTGTCAACTGAAATGCATGATCTACATCGTTCTTGTAAATCAACTGCCTGCTATTTGAACTGTCTAGCAACGATGCAAGTTTCAAAGAACTGCAATTAGTAAATTAATCCAAGCGAGAAACCATGCCAATAACTGCTTTGGTTTCATCTTCAAACAACTATTTGAGGGCTACAATTAGCCAAATGTTGTGCAACATAGATGAGAGGTTCCTAAATCTAAAAAACAACACATCCTACATGTGGCATGTAGGGTTTCCCATTCTAAAGTGACATATGTAGCTATGAAGAATACTGCAGTGGAGAGCTCTAGATAAATTGACTGCCTGGACTTTGTACTTTACGTTGACATCTCGCAGGAAACAAATGCATTTGCATTTAGCCTCCACCAAAGTGCTGCTGCTATCGCTGGGATTAAATATCACGACCTTGGGTCAAGTAGCTGAACGTGTCGCTGTGATGTCGCAGTGTGTACGTACATGCTATACACGTCAACCTTTCCAGCATTACAGCTGTCACATGCATGGCAGATATTCATTTTCAGCTTTGGACAGAGAAGCTTAAAAGTGTACCATTTGAGCTTGTCTAGCATCAAGAAGCAGAAATTAAGGGAAAAACTAAAAAAAAAAGAACATAATACATCGAAAAAGCACTAGTCATTAACACTTAAACCATATTTGTTCCTTTATTAATGATAAAGTGGCCTTCAACAATAGTACAAAGCCTGAACATTTAGGAAGATGCTGTGCCAGGCAGCCGATATTTCCCAGAAGCCTGAACCATTTCACCTGTAGCCGTGGCACGGGCAGAGGCTCTTTATTTTTCTTTCCTTTTGCATGCCTCAGCATAATATATGTAGTAATGCGTATCTCGACAGTGTGGGCTCGGCACTTATTTTTCTGTCTACTCCAACATGCAAAAACTGTATCATGTGCATTCCCAACAACTTCGTGCAAGGCCAGATTAAAGTATTGCCATTTAATTTTTTTCTTCGAAGCTTCAAAACGCACTAATGTAAACAATAGGCGTGTATACTTTGTATAAACACCATATTTTCCTAGTTTTGAGCTCTGTAGTGCAGTCTGATAACAAATTGTCGATTACTTATTGTCGTCGACTGTTGCACAGCGCATGTGAATCTCATTACGACACGTTTTTGGACTTACCATTGCACCTAATAAATACTAGCATGCACTCGGAACATCGGCGATCATAAATGGACACGCTGATGTCCGTCCGGACATCGGCGCACGCATCACATCATCACGGCACTCTCGTAGTCTCACACAGCACTTTCGTTACGACGTAGCACGGACATCATAATATCTCACGGAAAGCACAAACCGGCGCCTACACCTCCATTCGCACAACAAACAAGGATGACGCGATGCTTGGGCTAGAGACACATCGGCGGTACCCAGCTTTTTCAGCGCCGCTTGTATGTATGTAGAACTTGCAGCACAGCAAAGCACATATAAACCTCAATACGAGCAGAAAGCGACGCGTTACGTGACGCATCTCATCGCAGATTGAAGTGAGGAAACTTTGAGGAATCAAAACTACATAACTAATGTCGTAGACGATCATCCACATGATAACGAGGACCAAATGAACGGGCGTGCGGGCCGCGGGCTGGCCGTCAACACTGCGATTACATGCGCTTGCGCTCTGGTCGTGCTTGCCACCCTGCCGCTGTCCAACTCACGTAAATCTATCCTCATGCCATCACGTAGTATATCACTCATTCTAGGCACTATTCTTGCCACTGTACTGTTCGTCGTAATTTCACATTTCACGTATGCTTGGATCCACCGTGCTTGGACTATTTGGACCTCGCACACCTCGTATCAACTTCGATTTGGCTACATTTGGCTATCGCTACCAGGTAACCACTACAACACTACAATCTACACATCCGGCTTTTCCGACGTATCCCAAGTCCAAAAGGCCCATCCCCATCCATCTACCTTGCGTATCCCGGAGAAAAATGCATAGGGTCCGTCGGACGTTAAACTTGAACCCCACCGACCGGCTCCGTCCGCCGTACCTATGAAAAATGTTTCCCGGATCCGTCCGACGTATCCCGAAGAAAAACGCACCGGGTCCGTCGGACGTACCTTTAAGGCCATTGATCGGGTCCGTCCGACGTACCTTTAGCCACAGCCTTTTTAGAAACCAGCAGTTGGCCTGTCCGACCGCGCCAGCATCGCCTGCGCGCATTACGCGACCATGTAAACGTGACTGTTTTCCAATGCGGTGCTGCGCCGCGCGCTGCCAACGACATTATTGCGAATTACCCAGCATGCATCGCTTCATGCAAGCACCCAATAGACCAACACCGTGTTTACAATCACAGGGGGCGCTCGCGACGCCGCAGCAGACGAAAAACTCTAGCTCACTTTAACTCTGGCAGCAGACTGGGTGTGAAAAATATAGACTTAGTGATCAATTATTAAAAAGACTAGCGCATGTAACTATGGACGTCCTGTTATCTTCTATGTCTGTTTCCTAGTTGCATGCGCTAGTCTTCTTAATTAATGATGAAGCACCAACTAGCCGAGCTTTCTGCCTTGATAGCCTTAGTACCCATAGAAGTACCGTCTGTTGCAGAAGTTTGCAGCCCAACGCGCCGGGCGGAGGAGCAGTATTGCTCCCGAGAGGCGGCGCTGCGCCCGCCGGCGCTGCCTGGTGACGTAGCTATAAAGAGTGAGGAGGCTTGTTCTCTTCCCCTCATCCCACGGCTGAGAGCAAAGATGTGCGATATCAACTGCGTGATGAGGGGAAGAGAACAAGCCTTCTCACTCTTTATAGCTACGTCACCAGGCAGCGCCGGCGGGCGCAGCACCGCCTCTCAGGAGCGATACTGCTCCTCCGCCCGGCGCGTTGGGCTGCAAACTTCTGCAACAGACGGTACATGGAAGTGAACGTTTTCAAAGCAGTTTTCAAATTTCACGGGGCACCTATGACGTCGTTTTTTTTTTTTTTTGACACAGAGTAGGCATGACTACTCTAGAACAGATTGTGGAAGTATATGAAACGCTATTTCAAAGGTGCAGTATTTCTGAAACTCCGCGAAACCTATGGGGGTGCGAGGGTTGAGGGCGACGCAAAGAAACACATGTAAACACAGCTGACCACATTATCTTTCCCATTTCGCAGAGCGCTAACTTAGGCGGCCGGGGGCGAGTGCTTTGAACTCTGTGAGAAAGTATGCTAAGTCTCCCCGCAGGCAATCTATTTTGAAGCGAAATGCTTCATTACGAGGGTCGGAGCCGAGCTTCGCGTGAGCCGGTGCACAGGTTTGCCAGTTGGGCGCGTGCGCGAAACCGAGTGACGTCACAGCCAAGGCCCGCTGCGCAACCCCCTCGCTAAGCTCTGCCTGTGTTGCCTAGCAGCGGAGGTGTGCGACTCCTCCTTATTAAAAAAAATATTAGTCTCAAACCGGGTATTGAACCTACATCCCTTGGGTCCCCAGCTGGGCGCTTTACCGCGGTGCCACGCCCCGAGTTTTTTTTTCTTTTCTTTATTGCCGGTCAACAAAGTACATACAGTCGTAGAAATCACTAGCCTACCTTTGACTTCAGATGTCTTAAAACTTCTTCATTTATGATCAATGCGTCAATTACACTCATCCACTGAGGCTGCTCAGACTGACTGCAGAGAACATCTCTGAGAAATGTGCCACTTTCAATGAAGTTGTCCCTGACCGATCGTACATGTTCTTCGGCGTCACGAAACGCTCCTTATAATTCCGCTTATCTACCGTGAGGATGATAGCGGGATTCCGCGAGTGACAGATACTGCGATTGGCGCGAAGTTTGAAAGTTAAGTCACTCAGGGTGACGTCACCCATCTGCCGTCAGCCATGAGGACCAAGCGGGAACGAGTGCGCTTCAACGCCACCGGGTGGCGCTTGTCTTGGCATACAGGATTGGCATACATTTGAAAGAATGAGCAATCACTTGAGGCCAAAGGGCGAATAAATGCCGGGATCATGAAACATAGGGCATTGTGGGGATACAACAGGTATGAGGTTTTGAGGCGTATTTAAAAAGGAATTATGGTGCCCGGGCTCACTTTCGGAAATGCAGTTTTGTACCTAAAATCAGAGGTACAGTCGACATTAGAAATAAATCAGAGAGCCGTCGGACGATTAGCACTAGGTACCCAAGGCAAAACCACAAATGAGGCTGTACAGGGTGATATGGGCTGGGCATCTTTCGAAGTACGGGAAGCTCAGAGTAAAATATTATATGAGGAACGCCTGAGGAAATTGGACAGTAACAAATGGGAAGCTAAAGTATCTATACCTAAAAAGCGTTGACTCACAATGGAGGAAAAGAACTAGGAAACTAACCAGTAAGTATGCTGGTCACAAGGACGAAGAAATAAAGAGCGTTAAGCAACAGGTGAAAAACACAGAAGGTAAAAAGTGGATAAAATCGATGGAAAAGAAACAGAGTGTGGAATTATACCGAGAGTGGAAAAGGCAGATCAGGAAGGAAGCTTTCTTTGATAACTCAAGAGACAGCGCCCTACTTTTTGAAGCTAGATCAGGGTGCCTTAGAACACGCAGCTACAAAAAGAAATTTAACAATGGAGATGACGCATGTGCTGTATGTGGTAACTTCAGTGAACCAATTGACCATATTATACTTGAACGTAATGGTATCCATCCGGAAGTTGATGCAGACGCAATCACTGTTCCTGAAGCTCTGGGGTTTAGAGATACCAGTGGCCGGGTGAATAAACCGGCGGTGGAAGCTATCAAAAAACGACTGGAAGATTGGTGACTTAAAAGCAGAAAAGTGACATAATGTTAGTAATGCAGAAACAAAAATTCAAGAAATAGAATTATGGTTTAGTTAACCAATCTAAACCAATAATAGGAAGAAAAATGAGCGTGATACCTACTGCTACCACCCCGTATCAAAGGGGACGCTCCTATATTCCATCCATACATCCGAGTGACAGATGCTGCGCCTTTGCTTTCCTGTAAACGAATTATAGAACACCGGTGAACTTGACGCGCTCGACATGGAAGCCAAGGAGAGTTTAGCCGCTGGCAAACGGCGCAGAAGACTGGAGAAATTAACTTCTTTTGATCCCGAGGTAGTCACTGCTTTTCGCTACGTATATCCAGTCATAGCAGAGCTAAGCCATCTTTCATTTTTAAAACGCCGCTAAAATATTGTTGGTTATAAGTCATACATACCGCCGACTGGCTCGCTATCCGCTCAGTGTTTCTCCAAATAGCGCGAGCTTCTCGATTAGACTGGCTGCGACATGCATTACTAATATCAGTCATCGGAGGTATTCAGCCTCCAGCAGAATGGAAAGTTGGGCTAGTTGAAAGCTAGTTGAAACCAGTTGTGAAAACGGCGCTTGTCTTATTGTATTCTTCTCTGTGTCCACGTTCCGTCTGCGCCCTCTTATCCATCATGATTCAGCCTCCACCAAACTATATTGAAGAAGCTCTTCTCAAATCTCATGACAAGGAAAGCCCATTGAACAAACGGCGGCGCAGACAAGGCTATAATGAGCGCGGACGACGCCGGCGTCCGCGAACCCGACTTCTTTGTGTGCGTGTGTGTGCGTGTGCGTGTGCGTGCGTGTGCGTGTGTGTGTGTGTGAGAGAGAGAGAGAGACCTTTGCGGCACTAATATGCGCGGCAGCACGTCGGACAACTCGAAAAGCTGTCGCGATCGGGAGAATTGCGTCCAGCGGATAATGAGCTTTGCATAGGTATGTCGATCTTTACAATACACATATATCGAGACATTTAAAAACTAGATTGACTTTAAAATGACGCAACATATCATGTAACATTTTTTTTTCTTCAAACACTGCCTAACATTTAACACCGTCGTCTTTATTATTGGTGCACTGTGTTCTGATTTCTGTTTTGCACGTGGGTTTAGCGCAGAACTGTGATTCAAGTGTACATATAGAGCCTAATACGAATTGCAACACGTAAATACCGGGAAATTATTTTGGTAAGTTTTCCTTGCACATGTTTTTATGAGTCGTGTTCCCAACTCTCCCCCCCCCCCCCCCCCCCCCCCCTAAATTTCGCGATGTTTTAAAGATACCCCACTTACTGTAATGAGATTTCGTGCTTTAACAGCCTATTCTAGAATGTCCATGGTCACTCTGCACCGGAAGACATTATAGCTAGGTGCACTGTGAAATCTGAAAACTGCTTTGAAATCTTTTGGTTCCGTATATTTCTATGAGCGCTAAGCCTTCTTTCCAGTCGGCCCGAGCTGGCGACATCAGCGCCACCGCATCTTGCTTACGTCACAGATATGAGTTGGTCTATATGGTCGTCCACTTCCAGCTTATCATGGCTTAGAGTTGCCTGCGCAACTACTGTGCATGCGTAATGAGAGCCGTAGGCGAGTACTCCCGACTTTTTCGTCCGAGGCAAGCGCACGGCGTAGTAGCAGACGGCAAAGTCGGGAGCACCCGTCCACGGCTCGCATCACGCCTGCGCAATGGTTCCTCAGGCGTTTCGTGGAGCGCTAGCGGCCTGGAGCTGTGTTCAAGTATGAAGTGGCGACCGTTAGCCTGTACATCATTCCTAGTTGTGGAAGTGTCTGTGAAGACGGCAGCGCTTGCTGCATTTTATTTATCGCCGTGTTGAAATTCATTCCGCGTTCATGATGGCGAGAGGTAAAGACTTGTTTGCAAAAACGCACGAAGAAAGAAATGCGAATAGAGAGGTTCTTACATCAGGTGATGCACATTATTTATTGAAATTGAAATTGGCAAGCGAGAGGAGGCAGGGACTAAAGGCTATGTGCCTGACAGAGGTCCCTGCCCCTCTGATCGCATGATTGATGGCGTAATTAGTCATGCTAACTAATCATGAGATAAAGATAATAAAGAAGCGTAGGTGCGTAGGGATGTGACACTGGCTGTGCAGTGAGTTTGCGAGATTTCTTGTATCAGAGAGTGCGTGTGGACTGTTTGAAATGTAAGCCTGTTATCAAACCTTAGTTGTCAGTGCGCGCTTGCCCTGTGTACGTGGTTCCTGCTTTCTTGTGTATCTATGTATATCGTAGCGCGAAAATTTTTGAAATGGTAAACCAACTAGCCCCCTTTGCTGCTTTGCTTGTCCCTGCCCCCCCACACAGATTCTGCATTAAAAATTGAAAACATGTATCAGTAACAGTTTGTCATTTCACACACTGTTAGGATAAAAGCGCACATAATACCGACAGTGAAATATGGTTACAGTTACTTCTACCATACACTAATTACACAAGAAATATTTTCATCTCAAAATCATACATTTCGCACAAAACATTTTCATCTACATGGAACAATTTAAGAAAATAAAACTGCTATTATAGGCTTTAAACCTCATGCTCGCATATATAAAGGCCACGTGTCATTGCTATAACTTTTTCGTCTTTTATATCTTGCACTGGATTACAGGTGATAAATTCTCGTTGTTGTAACTGGCTCTTATGCAGTAATGCCCCCCCCCCCCCCTTTTTTTTTTTTTTTTCAGTTCGGCATTGTTCGCGTGTCGGTGCGGAAAAGTGCTGGCGTGGTGATAGAAGAAAAAAAAACCGAAAAGGCTCATGTTCTTCTCTTATGGCCGCGTCGGAGTGCGACGCCTCGTCTCTGTAACCCCGTGAACATCGACTGATAAAGGGCTCACAAGAACCCAAGAAGAAGTCCTTCCGTTTTTATTCCTCCCTGGTTCTCTCAAGAAAGATCAAGTATCTTCGTCGAAGCCAGTGGAAGCAACGCCCGCAAGTTTGAAGTCGAGTCATTGAACGGTGTTTTTCCATGGCCTCACAGACGCTCCAGCGAAGCCACAACCCTCCTGGCGAAACACGTCATTTTTCAAGTGAAGTCTTCGAACAACGCACCTGTAAGTCATCGGAGGCCACGAGGATGCCTCCACGCAAATCTGGCGACTTTCTCTGCCCAGTGACATCCAAGCGATTTAGCCGGGCCCGACCGCTTTCGCCAATAATTGAAGAGTGCGCTGAAGAGGAAGTTGATGCCGGGGCAACCAACGACACTGTGCTCACAGCTGACGAGAAACACGGGTTTGAATCAGCTATCCAACAACAATGAAGTCGACATGTTGGCAGCCCTTCAACAACTCCAGCTAAAGGAATAGCCTCTCAATGACGTGGTGAGAAATTAAGCTTAAGGGCTAGTCTGTCCCGACGACAGGATCGTCCATTAAACAAGTGTCGGATCAAGGGGGTATTGAAGGATCCGTCGAGGGTAGTCAAGAGCACGTCATCCGTAAAAGGGGTCCTGGTCTGGTCAAATGCTATTACTGCAACCAGATCGGTACTGCAGCTGAAGGTGGCAC
Source organism: Amblyomma maculatum (assembly GCF_055883805.1). Lineage (NCBI taxonomy): Eukaryota > Metazoa > Arthropoda > Arachnida > Ixodida > Ixodidae > Amblyomma > Amblyomma maculatum. Next base: position 227,864,147 of record NC_139344.1, read on the forward strand.
TGTGTTTTCGTGCAATTTATTTGTGGCATGTGTTTTCGTGAATTTTATCTGTCGAATAAACATTTAAGAAGCAGGGTTCCTTTCGGGAATTCAGGGCTAATGTTGTTTAAAATGTTGCAAGCTCGAATGAACCTTATACCTTGCTGTAGCGGCGTTCATATGACGCGGTGAGTAGGAAATTTAATGTTCTTTTTGATTTCACCTGTTTATCTAAGGGGTCCTTGTAGAGAATACCACGACCACTTCAAGGGAACGGAGCAACTTCACGGGAACCTTACGCAAGGTGAGTTGACTATGTAAGAAATGCACAGTGTTTTTTTTTTTTTTAAATACAGCCTTTTAGATTGCGTTCTAAACTTCGGAGCGGTGCAGGAGGAGAGTTTCTCTGTCAAGATATACGCAATGTTTGTGATGCCAAACTGGCCGCATAGCACAAAGACTACGCATACTGCAGGTCGTTGGTGGAGCGTTGGTGTATATTTTCGTTAAAAGATGCGAGAAGGCGAACTAATCTCTGTGGAGAAGATAGTGAAATAATGGCTCTACGAATTTGCACCGGTGACGCAAGCAAGGGGACTACGAACTCAAAAAATTTTCAAGCGTAGCTCTATAGGGCAATTGCGTCTTAAAAGAACTGGCGTGCTTTGATGAGACCGGCTAGTGTTGTTCGGCAGCTGAGAGGAAAAATTCGTTCGGTGTCCCGACAACGAGGAAAAAAAAATTCTAAGGAAGATTCTGTTCTCAATGGACAGCTAGCTACTTGCACATTACATTCAATAAATCTCTCGCTTCTAGTATACTGTTCCTGCCTCTTGGAAGTTGGCGAAAGTGCTCTCTTTGTCCAAATCTGGTGACAAACATCTTCTTTGCAAATACAGGCCCATTTCGCTAACGTGGTCATCGTGTAAAATGTTAGAACAGATTATTTATAAGCATCTTGTAAAAGAAGGCTAGGTCGAGACGGCGAGGTCGTGACGGCAAGGACAGCGAAGCCTTGTCTAGCGTTTTAATCCGATCACGAACCCAGGCGCGCGCCGGAGCCGGCGCCGCGGGACGATGATGATGGTATGTACAAATGAAAGAAGAAGATCATGGCATGTACAAATGAAAGAAGGTCCACAGAAGGCTCACACAATCTGCCCGGGGGGTCGGAAGCGGCCAGCCTGGCCGCTCCTAATTAACCGATGTACCGCGGCGCACAAACGGTTTCAAGCGAGAAACATGAACAATTTCAGTTCCACGGTGGCGTCGATCGGCTGGGGGATCAACAGGCGTGACTTTGTAGTTAACTGGAAAAATTTGGCTGATGATCTCGTAGGGACCAAGGTAGCGGTGGTGGAATTTGTCACTAAGGCCAGAGGTGCGCAGTGGTGTATAAAGCAGCACTTCGTCACCGGGACGATAAGAGACCACGCGATGCGTAGAATCGTAGCGACTCTTGCGGTCTTCCTGGCACGCTGCTGTGTTGAGGCGGGCAAGATGACGGTATCTGGCCACACGAGATAAGAACTGGGTAGGTACTGATGTGGAGTAGTCGGGCGTAGAGAAGAAGGAAGCGTCGAGAATTGTAGTGGGAGGACGGCCATAAACGAGGAAAAATGGAGAATAACCGGTAGTCCGCTGTACTGCTGTGTTATAGGCGAAAGTGACGAATGGTAGAATAGTGTCCCAATTTCGATGATCCGGTGTGATGTACATTGAGATCATATCCGATAAGGTGCGGTGAAATCGCTCAGTCAGCCCGTTAGTCTGGGGATGGTAGCTTGAGGTTGTCTTATGAAGGGTGGATGACGCGTGAAGAACTTCGGCAACAACTGCCGATAAGAAGGCCGTCCCGCGGTCACTTAGGAGCACCCGAGGAGCGCCATGACGCAATACAATTGATCGCAAAAAGAAATTTGCTACTTCTTGAGCGGAACCGGTCGGTACAGGTGCTGTCTCAGCGTAGCGTGTAAGGTGGTCGACAGCTGTTATAATGCAATGGTTACCCCCATCGGAGAGAGGTAGGGGACCATATAAGTCGATGCCGACTACGTCGAATGGCGTGGCGGAACAGGGAACAGGTTGTAGAAGGCCAGCGGCCGAAGACGTCGGCCGTTTGCGACGTTGGCACAGAGGGCAGGATGCGGCGTATTTGGCAACGCAGGAAGATAGGCCAGGCCAAAAGAATCGTTTTTTCACGCGGTCGTAGGTTTTGTCAACACCAAGGTGACCTGCAGTAGCGTCATCGTGGAGAGCCGCCAGTATACGTGGGCGAAGCACACGCGGCACGACTGGGATCCAGCGAGTTCCATCAGGACAATACACGAAGCGGAGTAGGATGCCATCGTCGAGCTTGAAATTGCGAAGTTGTCTGCGAAGCCGAGCATTGGGTGGGTCCGAAGCGCCAATAAGGCGGTCGATGATGGGACGGCAGTAGGCATCGGCTAATTGCTGTGAGCGGAGAGCGTGTTTGTTCTCAGAGCCGTCAAATGAAACTGTTGTGATATACGTCGGGGAAAGAGATGGTCGGCTGTGGTCATAGGTGGAAATGCATTGGGAAGAAAAACAGCAAGCTGATTCCGAAAGTGGAAAGCGAGAAAGAGCGTCGGCGTCTTGGTGTTGGCGACCTGATTTATAAGTGACGTCGAAATTGTATTCTTGCAGGCGTAGAATCCAATGGCCAAGTCGGCCTGTCAAATTTTTGAGCGAAGACAACCAGCAAAGATCATGGTGATCGGTCACAACTGTGAAATGCCGACCATATAGGTAAGGGCGAAATTTTTGGACAGCCCAGACGGCGGCAAGGCACTCCTGCTCGGTAATGGTGTAGTTTTTCTCAGCTGGAGTCATAGTCCGACTGGCGAAGGCAATCACTTTCTCACGCGAAGTTGCATCGCGCTGCAGGAGTACAGCTCCAAGACCGAGACCACTGGCATCAGTGTGCAGGTTGGTTGGAGCGCTGTCACTGAAGTGGCCAAGAACAGGGTCTGATGTGAGGGCTTGCTTCAGATTATTAAAAGCGGCTTCGCACTGTTCAGTCCACACGAAAGGGCTGCGTGCTTTAAGTAGTTTATGAAGTGGAGCAGCAATACTTGCAAAATGCCTTATAAAAGGCCGGAAATAAGACGCCAGGCCGAGAAAACTGCGCAATTCTGTAATCCGTTGCGGACGAGCAAAGTTCAAGACCGCGATAATTTTTTCAGGGTCTGGACGAATGCCGTCATGGCTGACTAGATGTCCCAATATTTTAATTTCCTTCTTTGCAAAGTGGCACTTTTTGGTGTTGAGCTGAAGGCCCGCTGAAGCGAGACACGTGAGGACCTCATTCAGGCGCGTGAGATGGCCGTTAAAAGTTGACGAAAAGATGACAATGTCATCCAAGTAACATAAACAGGTTCTCCATTTTAGGCCACGAAGCACAGTATCGATCATTCTTTCAAATGTCGCTGGTGCGTTACAAAGTCCCAAAGGCATAACATTAAATTCGTAAAGGCCATCGGGAGTTGAGAAAGCAGTTTTTTCTTTATCGTCCTCGTGCATAGGTATTTGCCAATAACCTGAGCGGAGGTCCAAAGTTGAGAAATATTCGGCGCCTTGGAGAGAGTCAAGGGCGTCATCAATTCTTGGCATTGGGTATACATCTTTGCGGGTAATTTTGTTGAGTGCCCGGTAATCAACACAAAAGCGTACCAAGCCGTCCTTTTTTTTTAACTAACACTACTGGGGAGGACCATGGGCTTGTCGAGGGACGAATAATATTGCGATGGAGCATGTCATTTACATTTTCTTCAATTACTTTTCGTTCAGAGAGGGAAACCCGATAAGGCCGTCGGCGAACGATAGAGTTACCTTCAGTAATGATGCGATGGTGCGCTACACTAGTCCGTCCCAGTGGTGGGGAAGTGGCATCAAAAATGGCTTGGTGGTGTTGAAGCAATGTCAGCAGTTCTTGGCGTTGGTTCGGCGTGAGGTTAGGATTAATAGTCTTCGTGAGAACAGAAAGAGAGACGTCTGGCGAAACACGGCGCTGAGGCAGAGGGGCGGTGAGCACCATCAAGGACAAATGTTGAACATCCACCATGCAGGGGAGAGAAGTTCCTTTTGGGAGCACGAGGGATTCACGTGAAGTGTTAGTGGCCGCTACTGTCGCTGAGCCATTGCAGAACCTCACAAGACTAGACGGGAAGGCGATACCGCGTGCAAGATGACGATAAGATGGTGCGATGAGTACGTCCCCGTCAGTGATGTGGTCAGAAACAACGGTAAGCAGTTTTTCGCACTGAGGAGGCAAAACAGTATCAGCGGCGGCAACGAGGGGATGATGTCGTTCAGAAACTTCAGATGAAATATCGCTGTCTGTCATATGGATAACACGGTCGCCACAAGAAATTAACGCCGAAGCGGTTGACAAAAAATCCCATCCTAAAATCATCAGATGCGCACATGGTGAGAGCACAGCAAACTGCACATGATGGCGGGCGCCGTCAATAACAATTCGTACGGTGCACTTTGCTAAAGGGCGCAAAGGGACGTCATTGGCTCCACGGAGTTCAGGCCCATCATATGGTGTCGTCACTTTTCGCAAACGGTAGCACAAATCAGCGTGAATGACAGAAATTGTAGCTCCTGTATCAATCAATGCTTCGACCGGTAATCCTTCAGCGAAAACAGAAATCACATTATACGGGCGATTTGGAGGACTTTTGGTTAGTTCGCAAAGTGCAGTTTGACCTCCGGAAACTGCAACGCTTAGTTTTCCGGATGGCGGGCAGGGATAGTTGTTGCGGGTCGGAGAGGGGAAACTGAGCGGCGGTATGGGGATAGGGACCGACCTCGCCGCCTCACGACCTCGCCGTCTCGACCTAGCCTTCTTTTATAAGTGGTGGAGGTGAAATTTGATCCCCTTGCTGCCCTGGGCCCTGCCTCTCGCTGGAGCTACGTTCCGGTCGCTGTTTAGCAACTGCCACCATCGCTATGTCTACCGACAGTACCCACGAACAGGCCGGACCCTCTACCTCGGCTGCACCACCCCCTCCGACTGTACCCAGCACCTCCACCACTTGTAAAAGAAGGCTAGGTCGAGACGGCGAGGTCGTGACGGCAAGGACAGTGAAGCCTTGTCTAGCGTTTTAATCCGATCACGAACCCAGGCGCGCGCCGGAGCCGGCGCCGCGGGACGATGATGATGGTATGTACAAATGAAAGATGATCATGGCATGTACAAATGAAAGAAGGTCCACAGAAGGCTCACACAATCTACAGAGTTTCTGGAAGCAAATAGCATTTTATATAACGTTCATCATGGTTTTCGACGGGGTTTGGCACGTTCACACTATTATCTGAATTTGCGCATGACATTTCTTCTAACCTATATTCTGGCAGCCATATTGATGCTATATTTATTGACTTCTCTAAAGCCTTCAACACCGTAATTCAAAACTCCTGCATAAAATAAACCATTTAATAAAATTAAAGGGTCTCTTAGATGTCTCTTAAGGGGAGAATGGCAAAAGCCTACCCTTTCTCTCTGTGACATATTATAGTAAGTTTGAAATAGAAGTATGAACTAAAGAAGTTTGGAGAAGACAACGAGGATGACGATAAGCATGATATGTATTAACCCAAGAATAAAGAGGACGTATTCGCAGAGGTGTGAAGAAGGGAAAACGTTGACAAGTATGACGTGCATCAACGCCAAGGTTGTAAAAGAGCGAGCGATAGCGTAGCAAGGGGGAAGAACAGAGAAGCGGAGGTTATGGCGATTCAGGGACACCTTAGCTGGAAGAGAGCAACGCCGGTTACTGCTTCGGTGATCTTCAGTTCTACGGCGTCGCCGCAGATTTCCTGTCGTTCCTGAGCCAATTCCGGGGAGTCAACGGCTGACGCAATCACCTGCTACGGCCAGGGGGGGGGGGGGGGGGGGGGGGGGCTCCAGTGTTGTTGCCATCCATCCGGGTGGTGCCCCCAATGCCATCATCGGCAGCGTCGCCTCCACGGGCACTGGGACCGGGAGCTCGTACAAAGCCACCAACGACGCCGCCAGCGATGCCAGCGCGAGCACTTTGAACGCCACCTCGACGCCTGCTACCTGGATGCCTCTGACTGGACCCATACAACGCTTCATCCACACCGAACCATGAGCACGAACGCCGAACGCTAGTAGACTGGGTGTTCCCGGGTCGTGTGTATTGGTAGTCTGTGTTTTGTGTGCTAGTTAGTTTTGTATTTCAGTAGGGTTATTTGTTGGGCTAATTGGTAGTCTAGTTTTAAGCTCACAGCGCAAACGCACGCAGCCAAAGAAAAGAAGAAGGAAGACTAGGGAAGGAACACAGCGCTGACTAACAAGGGTTTATTTAGCGACACACACAAGACTTATATACATCGGTATGCATGGTATGCGCCAGTGTTCGTCGTTAAATAAGCAGTTGTGAGTCAGCGCTGTGTTCGTCCCTAGTCTTCGTTCTTCTTCTTTTCTTTGGCCGCGCGTGCTTTTGCGCTGTGAACTATGTTCTTAAATCTAGTTTTGTATGCTAGTGTTTGTGTCGCGTAGGGTGTATTAAACGTGCGTCTGTGTAGGTACACCTGTCGCCTAGTCCGTTCTTTCGGCCCGAGCCCTCTCCGGGGATACGTGGCACTCCTATACTTTGCCTCTCATCGTTTGCCTCTCATAGGCGTTCGTTGCAGTGCTTTCGTTTACAGGAAAGGAAAGGCGCAATATTTTCCACACTTTCTCCGTCAAGTTTGAGTTTGGACGGTGCACCATCGCCCCTGTCGCGTGGCGTTCCATTGCGCGCGTCAACTGTGGGATTGCAGATGGTAGGAACGCAAGACAAGAACTGATCTCACGGAATATGACAAATCTTGCGCACAACTCTCGCGCACGGGATTTTGTTCCATGAGCCTAGAAAGGATTTCGCCTTAAAAGATCCAACCTTAGTGAACTGGATATGTCTTTATGGCCGCTCACAGTATTTAGGCTAGCATACAATTCAGATGAATCCGCTGTCTCCCCAGTCTCTTCTGGAGTGCCACAAGGATCCATTTGGGACCCTTACTTTTATTTGATTAACGACCTTCCGAACAATTTCATATCTAAAATGGGCATGTATGCCGATGATTGTGTTCGGTACAATGCCATCCATGAGCCAAAGAGAATTTCTCAGAAGAGTCGCGAGCAAATGGTGCAGAGCCTGTGGCCCTTGTGATAAATTCTCTGGCTCGTGACTCGTGGGTCGTGACTCTCGTTCGGTTACACCGCCAACGGCATCAACGGCGAGGCAGCACAGCCGCCTAACGGGGGCATAAGTACTGTGCTCTAAAAGTTTTGTACACTGTGGGGAACGATCTCCCTTCGTCCCCTTTACAGTCGGCTTTTCCTCATTGCTTTTTCATATAGCTATCACAAGATGGCGCCAGCGTCGCGGCAGCAGGACGCCAAAAGAGGCCTCGTCACTACGCACGCGGGAGAAGCAGGTTCCTTTGGCGTCGGGAACTAGACGCGAGCGGACGCATCCTCACGGCACTCCGCAGTCACCGTCGAGGCGAAACCTTGCGTGGCTTTTCCTGCCTGTTCGCCCTGTCCGGCCTCGGAGCTGAGCTTATCCCCTGCCTATAGCGGGGGCGAACATTCGCGCGTAGCCCTGCTGGAGAGTCGGACGATCTAGATTAATTAGCGTGTTTTAAGGCGAAAACCTTTAATGGCTCATGCTGGCGTGGACAAAGTGTGTCCCGCTTTTGCTGCGCTCTAACTGGCCGAGGCGGGATGCGTCCCTCCCATCTGCATTGCCACACTTGAAAACGCGCCAAGGAACGCAACGCGACAGGAGCGATGGTGTACCGTCCGAACTCACACTTGCCGGAGAAACTCTGATAGATACTGCGCCTTACCTTTCCTGTAAACCAATCATAACTATATGTAGCACTGCAACGAATGCCCATAAGAGGCTAACGAAAGGAGGCAAATTATAGGAGAGGAAGGGTAGGCTTTCGCCATTCTCCTCTTAAGAGACATCTAAGAGACCCTCTAATTTTATTGCTAGCTGGCGTTGTTGTTATTGCAGCGATAAATGCCAGTTTGTTGCCTGCACGTGTTATAAAAGCCCACAACGTAAGTCTGCTTACGTGCAGAAATGGAATTCTGTGCCTAGTTCCGTTATGAGTTCTGCCTTTCGTTGCTTATTTGCTGTTTGTACTGGCCAAATTAGGTCGAAGTCAAAAATGTGACGGTCAAGGAACCAAATTTCATGGGTGGCCCACTTAAATATGGAAGTCACCATTGAGTTCGCCATACCAGAATTAAATTGTTCACCAAATTTGGTCAGATTACCTGGCTATTCGTGCGGAAACTCAGATAACCGTTTCCGCGGACACGCTCTGCCCACAACTTTATTAGTTCTGTAAGATATGCCTGACCTGTGAGAAAGCAGAAAGAAGAGGAAAACGGAGACGTTGCGCTCCGAAGAGGCCGAAGGAGACACCGCCTGTTCTCAACCTGGAGCTCCGAAGTCGCACTTTGCCCGGCTCTACCATCATGACAGACGCCACGATCCAGTCTGGTCCGCTTGTTCTCAGCGCTATCATCTGTTCGGGATCCACCCATCTTCCCCAGCACGGACGGCACCGGCGTAGATAACTGGCTGAATTTATACGAGCATATGATACAATAAGTGGGATGACCACATTAAGCTCACCAACGTCCTCTTCTTTTTAAGTGATGTCGCGAGCTTGTGGTTCCGAAACCATGAAGCTGATATTTCAACGGGCAGACTCAAAATTAGTCTCACGGAGGTTTTCGACCGCCTCGCTGTTAGGAAACTTCGCGCCAAACAACGGTTGGGTTCTCGCGTCCAGCAGAAAGGCGAAAATTTCACAAGCTAGATTGAGGATATTGTCGACCTATGTAAACGTCTTGATTCATCTATGGCTGAAGCACTGAAGATCAAGCATGCCCTCAAAGGAAGTGAAGAGGACGCATTCCACATGCTTGTCACCCAAATCCCCCAAATCGTTTCTGACATCATCTCTTTATGCCAGACTTATGACGAGCTCCGCAAACAGCGTCTCCTGATGCGCCGTACCATTTCCTCGGATGAAGCACTATCGACACTGGATCTTCCCGGTGCTCCTCAGGATCATCTAGAGCTTCTTCAGCAAATCAAAGAGTTTTTGCGGGAAGAGGTGGCTCGACAGTTGTCCTTGGTTACCTGCCGGCCCGACTCTTCATCTCTGTCGCCTCCTCTACAGCGAGTCATCCAGGAGCAGGTCGCCGAGATCCTGCCAAGTAACAACCCATCCCCTATGGTCGCCGCTCCGCTGACGTACGCCGAAATCGCAAACCGCCCACCTCTTTTACCCCCCACGCCAACGTACGCGCCCCCAAACCACAATTGCAATCGCCGGCCGCCCGTGTCTGTAGTGCCGCCTGCTCGGCCTCGCACCGTTCCCCGCAACCCGAATCCGTGGCGCCCACAAGATAACCGCTCAATATGCCAAGTCTGCGGTGTAGCTGGCCATGTGGCACGGTGGTGCCTTGCACGTGGATCCCGTTTTTATGACTACGGGTGCACTCCAGGACACGACGTACCTTTTTCCAAACTTGAGTCCGGTCTAATTCCGCCTTCACATCACTCTAGGACACATTCCGATTCATATAGCCACCGGTCGCCATCTCCCCGCCCTCCGTCCCGCTTTCCTATGGCCCGCCGATCACCACCCCTTCAGCCGGAAAACTAGGTGCCACAGTGCCGTTGGCAAGAACTGCGCCCTCAGTAACTGTGTCAAGCCCTGTAAACATTATTGAGGTTTTCGTCGAAGGCGTTACTGTTGATGAGCTTGTTAACACCGGTGCTGCGGTGTCCGTGATTAGTTGCAACCTGTACCGCACTTATAAATGTGATGACGCTGATCCCCGATATTCCATTGCGAACCGCGAGCGCTGAAAAGATTCGACCACTTGCTGTGTGCACCGCACGCCTCATCATACAAAGCCTCTTCTACTCTATTGAATTCATCTTTCTCGCTCACTCTTCTCATGAAACCATCCTCGGATGGGTCTTTTTGTCCAAGCATCATGCCATCATCGACTGCGCACGTGCTCATATTGCCTTGTTGCCGCTTTGAGACACTCTAGTAGACACAACCCCTGATCCAGCTGCGCCCATCTTCGCTGCCGACGACATCGCTGTCCCTGCTTCCTCTACTGTTCTTGTGCCTGTGACAGGAGACGCCACCACTGACGCTACTGTATTATATACACCATCCGTCCGTAGTGCTCATCGCAAATATGTACTGCCCCCGCATGCCGTGCTCACAATTTCTGGTGGTATTCAGTTCAGGAATGCTGTACAGTCTGCTAATTTAAAATCATCGCCGGAGCCGTTAGCAGCCGTTGCGTTCCAGGCACTTTCGTCCGTGTGATCGCTTACACGCTCGCTCGCCACAGACCTTGCGGGATCCGCAACAGTCTTGAACGAATATGGCCTTACGCTTCAGTGTTCTGTAGTTGTGGATTGCAAGCTGCGCAGGGCGGACTTCAGTACTGGTTTTCCAGCTACGTTAAGCTCGATCTGTCTATGCCCCTACCTTAGAGGGGGCCGATCGACAAGCACCGAGGCATCGTTCTTGTTCTGAAGTGTGTATACTAGCTGATAACACCCTCTATATTTGTCTTTAGTAAAAAAATTCTTGATGACGAAAAAGCGAGCGAAAGCGACTTGGTAGGTTACTTGTCTTTACTTTTAGGTAATGTAAGTGTGCGTAAGTTTGGTTCTAGTAGTATCTAGTTTAGCTTCTGCTTCTTGTTCATTCCCGTTTTCGCAAATGCGATGCGAATCGCAGGTCTTTTTCATGGCCGTAACGTGAATGTGATTTGTTTGCGCGCAATGATATGGAACCAGATATCTGGGCTGATGAAAATCTTATAAGACATGTATAAATTTGCTATATGGGTTGTCCTGAGGCTCTTAGCACTGTCGCCCAGCCGTGGTGGTGCAGTGGTTAGGGCGCTGGACTGCTGCACCCAAGGATGCGGGATCGAATCTTGTGCGCGGCGGCCACTTTTCGATGGAAGCAGTGAAATCAGGTTCGCTGTATTATTTCTTCTTGATTTCTGCACCTCCTCAATGTGCTCGTCAATTGGGCAGGCGAAGTGTAGATTACACACAAGGAAGAAGACGAACTGGAAGTAACAGACGAAATAACTTTCTAAACAATAACAACACAAAGTGCAGAAGCTATTTAAAAAAGACAGAGAGGCGACCATACTGCATGACAGGTTGACTCACGCTAAGCTCAGCTCCACGAGCTGTCACACTGATGCCTGTGCTCATAGGTCTCTTTCCACGAAATCGTTTAAACCGGGGCCTCCCAGCTACCGCTACCGTTGCTTCGTCTTTCATTCCTCGATGTTCGCCGAGAACCGGTGATCGCCGCCGCGCGGCGCGCTCTCAAATTTCCGCGACCGATCCTTTCGGAATGAGGAAGAAGCGTTGGGAGGGAGCACGCACACTGCGCTGCTCTTGCTCCTCCGGCCCTCCAGAGAAACCTGAAAATCGCAGCTCCCGCCGTGGTCCATCGAGAGACGGCTTGGTGTCCTTGTCAGCGTGGGTGAGTTTATAACCTCCTTGGTGCGGACACGACGTGCCGCGGCCGAGGTTGCGTAATCTCTCGCGCTTCGTTGTGGATGCCTCTGGATGGTTCTACTTCCGCCGTTTTCTCCGGCGGACGTCTAAAAGGTTGAAAAGGGACCAGCGCGGCCTCGCAGAGGTGAAAGGCAAGGCGCCCGCATGCTGTGCGATATCAGTGCATGTTAAAGAACCCCAGGTGGTCGAAATTTTCGGAATCCTTCATTATGGCCTGTTTCATAGCCCGAGTCGCTTTGGGGTGTAAAACACATAACCTAACCAATCTTAGCACTGTCGCCGCACAGTGAATAAGGGCGATCAGCCTCAGTTGCCCCCTTTGTGAATGTGTTATGTCACGTGGTGATGACAGTGCCGTAGGCCACAAACAGACAGGTCTAGCAATGGCATGAACTCTTTGTTGAGCGTAAGCTGCGCCCGCAAAAGAATTGTGCAACACGGCGGCGGCGATAACAGCAAACGTGCCCGATGGTCATCGCACAGAAATTGTCCGGTTCTCTCGTCAGCGCCCATTTTAAAGGTGGCGAAGAAACATCTAGATAAAAACGCGAACGGTGGCTAGCATATCCTGGAACATTATAGAAACACGCACGTGGCTCTTGGGTCTCTCGTTTCACATGGGACGGTTATGTCAGAATCAGCCTGCAAGGACCCTGGCATTCACGTTACCCCTATAGGCCACTAAGGCACGTTCACACGGCTTGGTTAAAGCGGGGCTTTATATGTGTTTCTAAGGACGGAGCACACGCGAGACTCGGAGTTGACTAGCCTAGTGAAGCTTTTCGCTTCAAAACTCCGTCTTGAATGACTTCCAATGATTCAAAGAGGCTTCATGATTTTTAAACCAGATTCGAGCATATGTGTGAGGAGTAAAGTAGACTTGCCTTAGGTTCGCAGCGTCGTTCCAGCCATTGAATCCTGCCACGCAGTCGAAGAGGTCCATCCAATCTTCCGCATCAAATTTCTAGAGATCGCTTTTAGGTTGCTTGGTGGTGAAAGAATGCTTTGAATATCGGTCATCCCACACCCTTTGGTTGCATCAGACTCGGTTTGTATATTTTGGCTGATGGATTATGTTCAATACCAACGGAATTCGTCTTGATTGTGTACTACGAATTTGAGGCAATAAGTACGGTACAGGAATGCTCATGTAATATTTGCTCGAGATCATTGCAGAAAATTTTCGTTTATATCAGGTGCCTTCAATTGCATTAAAGAAACTGTGTATAAAGCAAAATATGTTCACAAGATACCTGGAACAATGTTGCCGCACAAATACCTGGAGCGGTGTTTAAGATATATAGGTGCAGCATTGTTGCAATTAAAACTTGCGAACTTTGTGGCACATATTTGTAACTATCTGGAACAAAGTTTCGGTTATATAGGATTTACTGTTTGTAAAGACGTACCGGCTGCTATATTCTCTGTCTCGGTCGTTCCTTGCAGGACTTAAAAGCTGGCATGCGCGAACTGCTATTTCAAATCTAGCCTTATTGTAAACTCTACTTACATGCGCTATTTATTGAGTTACACGTTCACAACTCTCAATTATGCTGAAATCACGTTTTCAAATTGGCGGAGAGCTCCAAAGCGGGTCCTCTTGCTTTGCAGTCAACTTGTCATTGCTTGGTATTTTTTTAAATTTTTTTTTTGTTCACTGGTGAGAAATGGGTTGTCAGTCGTTACTTTAGCCTCATCGCACCTACAACAACAGTCATGAGCGTCAAAGTGCTTTTAGTTTTTATTTCAGGCGATGACTTTGCCTCTCTGAGGCCTAAAGAAGAAAGTTTGTTCAGTGACCAAATGGTCTAAATTCGGAAAACCAGATGGCGCCGCTAGGCTGAAGTTTCCTCCGCGGCTTCGTTTGCGTTCGATGAACTATAAGTGCGGATGTGATGAACAGCGTAACGTCACCCAAGATACTATTAAAAAACTTTCGAATGCTTTATCAAGGTTTGATACGTAGACGGAATCTATATTTATACTCTTTTGCAATCACATCTCCATGCGCCGCGAGCAGACGATGTGCAGACTACGCGGCGCGGAGGAGCACTCCTAACCATCCCTCGTGATTGGATGAATAGTTTTCCTAGCTGCCACAGAGCTGCAAATAAGTGGCGAGAAAGGGTATAAGTGAACCATTAGGTGGAATTATACAAAGAGTGTACAACTCAGAATGTTGTGTGTTGTCGTCTCTCCAGAAAACAGAGCTCCCACAGTCCACTTCAAGGCTACCTACAAGCAAAGCAACCACACATGTAGAAAAGAGGCTCCTTGTCTTTTAAAGTTCCTGCCGGACTCTGACCTTGACTGCCGCTACTATTGCCAAATTACGCCCTGTAGCATTCCTCGATAATTTGCTTTTTGCGTCTTGCAACACCGCTTTTGTTGTTTTTCCAGGGGAAATAATAACTCGACATCTCCCTTTACTGCTCCATTATAGTCAAAGCGGAGCAACCAGCGATAAGCAGTTTGTGTTATTTCCGGCATTCCTTCACCGATGTGCTGTTCTCACTACGACTGTGGTGTTTTGTCCAGTGCTGGCTCTGCTATTGGCCGCATTTCTCGAATTTTCACGGTCCTCTCCTTGTCATACATGACGTCTACCTTACTCGCTTGCTTATATCTGTTCGTGATCCCGCTTCCGGACGTACTTCTAGTGCGTGAGCACTAAGTTACTCGCTAGTGAGAAAGCCGTAGTGCCTAGAGATGAAATCTCGGAGCATAAAAGAACTAAAACACATTTACTCACTCGTGTGGGTTTCGAAGCCAGGCCGTCGTGGACAGATCCACTTCGCTGGCCACTGCACGAGACAACTACGCCATGGAATATGCAGCGAGTTGAGCATGTTGGCAGGTATTATTCACAAAAAAAAAAGAAGGGCAAAAAAGACTAGGACGAACACGAGACCATAAGGATGGGCGACTTACAACAGCTTTTATTGTGGACGAATTCACTCTTATGCACATTCTGTACAGCCGTAGCTATCGCTCACGCATGCGCAAATAGGTCAGCTTTTTGGGGGGGAAAGGGTGATAGAGGCGGTGCTGACACAGCCCTGCTCCAGGCTACATATCTATTCAGATTCTGCGATTTCTCCTGTGATACGTTCTTTGCTCTTTCTGGTTACGGAGGTGTTATAAAGTGCAGGTGAACAATCTCGGCAGCCGAACATCCGAACATGGACGCAGCCGAACATCTCGTGTGTTTAGCTGCCACGCACTCGTGCCATGCTTTGCGCGCCGTGTTCATCGACAACTACAGCGCGTTGCATAATTACCGGCGCGCTGTAGAATGATTCTCCCTTCTAAACCGCGGAATCCTCGTAGCTCAAATTTCGCACAGAAATGGCATTTTGTCGTTAGTATTTTTAATATCAAAGTTATGTGGGGTACTTGCCTGATTCAATCAAAAGTCCGA
The DNA here is from genome assembly GCF_055883805.1 of Amblyomma maculatum. NCBI lineage: Eukaryota > Metazoa > Arthropoda > Arachnida > Ixodida > Ixodidae > Amblyomma > Amblyomma maculatum. The sequence goes on from NC_139344.1 coordinate 227,879,189, forward strand.
TGTTGCCATTGTGTGCGGCGATGCCGGTGCCATCGCTGGGGTAGCGGCTCGTTGTTCCTCGCCGCTGCCGCATACGATGAGAACATCAGACTTCTTCTTTTCGAATTTTATTTTTATTAATTTTCAGGGCCCGGGCACCGATGGCGTGCTCACGCAACTATCCCCTTTTCTATGGATGTGATAGGCTTCCGATAACTCCCTGGTTAGTTGATCCTTATGCCTGTAGATTACATTAGTGTTGTTAAAAAGAGGTGTGCATAGTTTTTTATCAGGATATCTCGGATCATTATTTAAAGGGCAGTCCCTGTCGTCACTTTGTTAAGCGCGTGTTGTCGATGGCCGTGCTGTAGCCAGTACGCTTCCTCTTTTGACACAGCGCAAGGCGTGAGTGAACTACAGTAATTCTACTGGGTGCACGGAAAGCTTTGGGTGTGTTATTGCACTTGAAAAATGCGCTCTCGCTTCTCCTCATGTCAAGGACATATCGACTCCTCCGCCAGTAAAGCCTGGCCTCGTGGAGCTTTTAGCTCCGCGTGCGGAAAGAACGCGGCCGTGCTGCCAAGCATCGCGGGCGGAAGGTTTGGGCGCTCGAGGTGCTGCAAATCGGGCGGCACGGCCGCTTGCGTGTCACACTCTGAGCGGTTTCGCGAGCAAAAATGCTCCACGCGAGCCAGGTTTAAGACGATGGCTCGTTTTGATGCTGCCGAGAATGGTCACCGATCTTCGGTAGGCGTAATTCGGCGCTCAGCTGTGTGATTGGAAGTCTTGCCTTTACGGCGAGTCAACAGAGGTCGTGATGACTGCAACGTGGGGCTCCATGTCATTAGCGGCGTTTTTATGAAGGGGGGCAGTACTGGTGGTTTGCGAACACTGGAAGGTGGCCGGAAGTCTTTCCGCAGTAGCATCGTTGGCGCTGTTCTCTCCGTTTCTTTTCTACAGTTGTAGCCAGGTTTGTTCATTGCTCTTGGCGGCCTCGCGTATACTCGACCCCCAAGTTGGGAGAATGTGAGTTTGCATTAAAGGAATCAAAAAAGAAAAAACAGCTCAAATTGTGGGCGAGTAGATGCGATAGCTAGATGGCCATGCCTCAAAATTTTGTAATAAGGACTGAGACGACAGAATAAACAATCGTAAAAAGCGCGTTTTACAAAAGGAATGTGTCAGAACAAGAGTATTTATAGAACCACGCAGTTCAATCAACTTTACAACATTTGTCTCTATCTGTCTTGCAGAAGGCGTGTGAACTTGATAATTTTGTGCTTTCTATGCTTTTCCAGACCATGTGGCTGTTGAAAGAAAGACTGCGCTTCCCAAAAGGGAATGACGGGACGTTGAAGTCCGACGCGAGTTGAATTCTGTCGCTTTTAGATTTACTCAGGTTTTAGGGTTTTGGAACCACGTTGGTGGAAACCGCTGGACCCTGTGGTACACAGTGGTCCCAACTAATCTTGACAAAACAGCTAACTAAATAAAGACTGCGGGACTGCAATGACTGATCCAAACATAAGCGTGATAAACGTATCTGCTTCGGAAACGTGACCTTTTACCGGCTGCTTCAGTAAACAGTGGAGTGTCCGACGAGCCCTGTGAGGGAGTCACGAACGACTTCGATGCTTTTATAACAGTGCCTCCAGACTAAGAAAAGTTAATCTTCTCGGCAAGTCTGCATTATCGCGGAAAGTTTAGCTTAAGCGATAATCGACGTACACGTAGCTTGCATGAAGCGATGCATGCTGGTTATTCCTCCATGTTGTCGTTGACAGCAGACGACACGCAGCGCAGCCAGGCAGAATTAACCGAGTGCCTTGTCGTTTTCGAATGTCAACCACGGAAACTCACGGCTACTCGTGCGCTGTCCTTACGTGCGTGCAAGGTGTACGCAGATTCTCAAGGAACGCGTGCGTCGACGCTGTGCCAGAAAGATCGGGATCGCTATGAAGCTAAGGCAAAGCAGTACGGCATGGACCTGTTCAAGCAACGCGCGGACAACTGCACTGCGGGTCTGGGCTTGTGGCCGCCCGTCTACATCGCTTACATTCATGATTTCTAGTAATGGTGACTAGTTCGCTACTTGCCTGGATTGTCATCGATCTCTCGCCTGTTGGCCCCTGCGAGCCGTTGGCGTCGGCGTCGCCAGCGTCGCTCAAAATGCTCTTTTGCCTTCTCCCACTCGTGCAGACGTATTTTAGAAACCAGCAGTTGGCCTGTCCGACCGCGTCAGCATCGTCCGCGCGCATCACGCGATTATGTAAACGTGACTGTTTTCCAATGCGATACTGCGCCGTGTGCTGCCAACGACAGTATTGCGAATTACTGAGGATGCATCGCTTCATGCAAGCACGCAGTAGACCAACACCGTGTTTACAACCACAGGGGGCGCTCGCGACGCCGCAGGAGACAAACTCTGGCAGCAGACTGGGGGTGAAAAGCAGGCTTAGTGATCATTATTTAAAAGGCTAACGCATGTAACTATGGACGTCCTGTTTTCTTCTATGTCTGTTTTCTATGTTACATGCGCTAGGCTTCTTAATTAATGATGACAAACAAACTAGCCGAGCTTTCTTCCTTGATAGGCTTAATACCTATAGAAGTACATGGAAGCGAACGTTTTCAAAGCAGTTTGCAAAGTTCACGGGGCACCTATGATGTGGTGTTTTTTTTTTTTTTTTTTTTTTTTGACACAGAGTAGGCATGACTACGCTAGGACAGATCGTGAAAGTATATGAAACGCTATTTCAAAGACGCAGTATTTTTGAAACACCGCGAGACTTATGAGGGGGGGGGGGGGGCGAATTGGGAAGGCGACCCTTAGTAACACATGTAAACACAGCTTACCACACTACCTTTCCCGTTTCGCAGAGCGCCAACTTAGGCAGCCATTGGCGAGTGCTTTGAACTCTGTGAAAAAGTATGCTACGTCTCCTCGGAGGAAATCTACTTTGAAGCGAAAAACTTCACTACGAGGGTCGGGGCGAGTTTCGCGTGAGACGGTGCACAGGTTTGCCAGTTTTGCGCATGCGCGAAACCGAGTGAAGTATGCTGAATGCCGCGACCGAGTGACGTCACAGCCAAGGCCAGCTGCGCAGCCCCCTCGCTAAGCTCTGCCGGCGTTGCCTAGCAACGCTTAAAGGTCCACAGAAACGGTCACCAAGAAGCCACTGATAAACATGTTCAGTGGGTAGAATGAATTCTTTTGAGCTTTAACCCAAAGTATAACTCCTTGGAACAAAACCAGCGATTTATTATCAATTTTTAAAAACAGCGTTTTTTGAAATTCGCGGGCAGAGAGGATGTCGCTTGGTGGTACCGCATGGAACTATTTCCTTAAACTATGACGTCATGGGTGAGTTGACTGGCAAGGCTTGCTAGAAGTTGCCAGTCGCTGCGGCCACTGCAGCCATGACGTCACGGACACACTTCCGGTAGCGCTGCGAAAGTCGTCTGTTCGTGCGCTGTGCGAGCTCCTGAGAGGCGCCTCCTCAGACGGTCAAGCACCGCGCGATGGCAGCACCTCCTCGACCGCCGTAAACCCGTAAGCAGCGCCGCTGTGGCCCCTCCTCCCGCACATCGTACGCGAACGACACGGCAGATCGTTAGCGCCGATGTCCGAAATAAAGCGTGCTAAAATTTGTTGGCATCTTGAATACTTAGCCAAATATCAAGTATAAAGCCCTCGTGAGGATCGCTAACCATCAGCAAATTGTTGGTAAGAACGATAGCCATGATACAAGCAAGTTTCTGCTCAAGCCAGCTGCCGCTGGTGCATTTGGGCTCGTCCGATCTGCTCGTACTAGCTCTACCATTAATGCGACGCCAGAGTTAATCTTATGATTATTTTACTATGGCAGGATAGGATTCATAATGAGGCAGTTTCATAAGTAGACGATTTACGACAGCGTTGATCAGTTCCACTAGTGGAAATTAAGAAGAAGAAATGGGCATGGGCAGGACATGTAGTGCGAAGAGAGGATAACCGATGGTCGCTTAGCTAACAAACTGGATTCCGAGGAAGGAAGGCGTAGCAGGGGGCGGCAGAAAGTTAGATGGGCGGGTGAGGTTAAGAAGTTCGCAGGGGCCAAGTGGATGCAGCTAGCACAGAACCGGGTTAATTGGAGAAATATGGGAGAGGCCTTTGCCCTGCAGTGGGTATAGTCAGGCTGATGATGATCTCTTACAAAGTGCCGACCGCCGCAGGTTCGAAGCGAAACAGTTTAGGCCTAGCGATGACTATATAGGGACGATCACGCACGGCGCTGTCGTTCGCCGCGCTCGCGCGCCCCACCCTCGCGTTAAAGTGTAACGTACCTCTGCCTGCTCGCGGCATCCCGTGCTGCAAGCGTTGCAAACTCGCGTACTTTTATTACAGCTAAGGCCGCGCATTTTTTGACGTTCTGTTCAGCAACAAGCCGTTCAAATGACACTGCAGGCAGGACAAGGCTTCAGTACGCAGTCGCTGCTCTGTCGGCCGTAATCGAAGACGTCGGGCGGCACAGTAAACACCGCATATTCTATATACTGATCTTTAAACATGATACAGTGGGCAAATGAATAAATCTGTGAAGCAGACCCGCCCGTACTTTCGCGCCCTCGGGCACCGACGAGTAGTCTCCGTCAACAGGCGCCGCCATAACCTCGGCTAACGACGCAAACTGAGGTCGCCAAGCTCGGTTTTCGATAACCGCGGTTAGTGGTGTAACCATGGTTTGGTCCGTCGTGTAACATGAGCTATCCACGGTTTCGCGTAACCGCGGTTACACTGCGCGAACTGGCAAACTCCTCAGGCTGGTTTCACGTGCTACGACTGCAGCGAAACTTTTCGGTGAAGTCTGCGACGCCGCTGTGTGATTTCGCTAGCGCTTTCACATGCAGCGAACCCGTGTGCGAATTCGGTGAGTGATACCCTCAGGCTTGTTTGATGCTTTGTAGAAAATGCGTACGCAGAGCGTGTTTTATTTATATATTCAGATGTATTTTTAGATTCTTAGCGATAACTCATACGTATTTATGAAAATGGGCGGTCTTTCAGCACACAAAAAGCGCGTTGCTGCGCCGAAACCACTTGGACGTGAAAATAGGGGTGTCTCATGGACGCGCGCGCTCCCCTTCGATACTGTACGTGCCAGCCCGTTTCACGTCAACATACGTCACATGACGTCACGGCGTTCCTCGGCTCCTCATTGGTCAGTCGCAGAACGACCGCGCCGACGCTGGGACTAAATTCCAACCTGTTGGTATAGTGCCTAGGCACTATACTGTTGGAAACGCCTCCGCGACTGGAGCGACGCTCGCTCTGCGGCTAGACCGACGAGAATCGCAGCATCGCAGTGCAAAAATCGTATCATGTGAAACGGGCCTCAGGCGTGTGCGAGCGAGGACGGGCTGACCCGAGGACACCAGCGAGCGAGCGCGCGGCAAGCGGAGGTTCGTCGAAGTGACGTATTTCTAGGCGGAGCTTTGAAGTTGCTTGTATTCTTTATTTTTTATGACTCCCTTCGGCGTCCGAGTTCAGAGGGAAAATTGGAAGGGTCATTTTTAATCGCCGATATCTCTGGTGTTGCAGAAGCTATAGATCGAAAATTTTTGCGGGAGAATGATAGAGGGTTCAATATATGTCAATGTTATGGCGTTGTTTACCCATCTTGGTGACCGTTTCTGTGGACATTTAAGAGGTGTACGACACCTCTTTATTAAAAAAATAGTCTCTATCCCCAGCCAAGTGCTTTACCACTGTGCCACGCGCCGGGTCATGAAATGGTCTTCATAATTCCACTTGTCTACCGTGAGAATAATACCGGGTTTTGCGCGAGTGCCAGATACTGCGATTGGCGCGCAATTTGAAAGTACTAAATACTAAAATAGTCAAGTCACTTAGGGTGACGTCACCCATCTAACGTTAGCTATGAGGACCAAGCGGAAAGGAGTGCGCTCCAACGCCACCGGGCGGAGCTTCTTGCCTTCCGCGAGTGACAGATGCTGCGCCTTTGCTTTCCTGTAAACGAATTATAGATCTACGGTGAACTTAGACGCGCTCGACATGGAAGCCAAGGAGAGTTTAGCCGCTGGCAAACGGCGCAGAAGACTGGAGAAAAAACTTCTTCTGATACCGAGGTAGTCACTGCTTTTCGCTACATATATCCAGGCATAGCAGAGCTAAGCCATTCTCATTTTTTTTAAAACGCCGCTAAAATATTTTTGGTTGTCAAGTCACACATACCGCCGACAGGCTCGCTATCCGCTTGGTGTTTCTTCAAATTGCCCGTGGTTCTCGTGTAGACTGATTGGCTGCCACATGCACTCAATATGCTTACTAATATCACTCGTTGGAGGTATACAGCCGCCAACAAACTATATTCAAGAAGCTTTTCTCAAAAGTCATGACAAGGAAAGCCCATTTTAAAAACGGCGGCGCAGACAAAGCTATAATGAGCGCGGACGACGCCGGCGTCTGCGAACCTGACTTTGTGTGTGTGTGTGTGTGTGTGAGAGAGATCTTGGCGGCAGTATTTAAGAGAGAATATGAGCGGCAGCATGTCGGACAACTCGAGAAGCTGTCGCGATCGGGAGAAGCGTCCAGCGGATAATGAGCGTGTGTGTGTGATCTTGGCGCCAGTATTTAAGAGGGAATATGCGCGGCAGCATGTCGGACTACTCGAGAAGCTGTCGCGATCGGCAGAAGCGTCCAGCGGATAATGTGTGTGTGTGTGTGTGTGTGTGTGTGTGTGTGTGTGTGTGTGTGTGTGTGTGTGTGTGTGTGTGTGTGTGTGTGTGTGTGTGTGTGTGTGTGTGTGTGTGTGTGTGTGTGTGTGTGTGTGTGTGTGATCTTGGCGGCAGTATTTAAGACGGAATATGCGCGGCAGCATGTCGGACTACTCGAGAAGCTGTCGCGATCGGGAGAAGCGTCCAGCGGATAATGAGTGTGTGTGTGTGTGATCTTGGCGGCAGTATTTAAGAGGGAATGTGCGCGGCAGCATGTCGGACTACTCGAGAAGCTGTCGCGATCGGGAGAAGCGTCCAGCGGATAATGTGTGTGTGTGTGTGTGTGATCTTGGCGGCAGTATTTAAGAGGGAATATGCGCGGCAGCATGTCGGACTACTCGAGAAGCTGTCGCAATCGGGAGAAGCGTCCAGCGGATAATGAGTGTGTGTGTGATCTTGGCGGCAGTATTTAAGAGGGAATATGCGCGGCAGCATGTCGGACTACTGGAGAAGCTGTCGCTATCGGGAGAAGTGTCCAGCTGATAATGAGTGTGTGTGTGTGTGTGTGATCTTGGCGGCAATATTTAAGAGGGAATATGCGTGGCAGCATGTCGTACTCGAGAAACTGTCGCGATCAGGAGAAGCTTCCAGCGGATAATGAGCGTGTGTGTGTGTGTGATCTTGGCGGCAGTATTTAAGAGGGAATATGCGCGGCAGCATGTCGGACTACTCGAGAAGCTGTCGCGATCGGGAGAAGCGTCCAGCGGATAATGAGTGTGTGTGTGTGTGTGTGTGATCTTGGCGGCAGTATTTAAGAGGGAATATGCGCGGCAGCATGTCGGACTACTCGAGAAGCTGTCGCGATCGGGAGAAGCGTCCAGCGGATAATGAGTGTGTGTGTGTGTGTGTGAGTGATCTTGGCGGCAGTATTTAAGAGGGAATATGCGCGGCAGCATGTCGGGCTACTCGAGAAGCTGTCGCGATCGGGATAAGCGTCCAGCGGATAACGAGCTTTGCATAGGTATGACGCGCACTTTACAATACAAATATATCGAGGCATTTAAAAAGTAGATTAACTTTATAATGACGTAACATATGTCACATTTTTTACTTCGAACACTGCCTAAAATTTAACACCGTCGTCTTTATTTATTGGTGCTCTATGAAACCGGAAAATTATTTTGGTAAGTTTTCCTTGCATGTGTTTTTATGAGTCGTGTTCCCGACTCTCCCCTCCTCCCCCCTCCCCTTGCGTTTCGCTATGTTTTAAAGATACCCCACTTACTCTGATGAGATTTCGTGCTTTAACAATCTAATCTAGAATTTCCATGGTCACTCTGCTCCGCAAGTCATCATAGTTGGGTGAATGTGAAATCTGAAAACTACTTTGAAATCTTTTGGTTCCGTATATTTCTATGCGTGCTAAGTCTTCTTTCACCACCAGTCGGTCCTGGCTGGTGACATCAGCGCCAGCGCATCTTGCTTGCGTCACAGATCTGTGTTGGTCTATACGGTCATCCACTTCCAGCTTAACACGGCTTGGAGTTGTCTGTGCTTCACGTGGCGCCCCTCGCGGGCGCCTGCGCAATTACTGTGCACGCGTAATGAGAGCCGTAGGCGGATACACCGATCTCCGACTTTTTCGTTTACTACAGCGCGTAGGCAGCAGCTGCTACTGGCCGAGGCAAGCCCACGACGTATTGGCATACGGCAAAGTCGGGAGCACCCGTCTACGGCTAGCATCACGCCTGCGCAATGGTTCCTCAGGCGCTCCGCGGAGCGATAGCGGCCTGGAGCCATGTTCAAGTTTGAAGTGGCCGACCCTTTGCCTGTAAATCGCTCCTAGTTGTGGAAGTGTCTGTGAAGACGGCAGCGCTTGCCGCATTTAGCGCTGTGCTGAAATTCATTCCGCGTCCATGGTGGCGAGAGATAAAGACTTGTTTACAAAAACGCACGAAGAAAAAAAGCGAATTAGAGGTTCTTGCATCAGATAGTGCACCTTAATTATGATATGCTTTAATCCTCATGCTCGCATTTATATGGGCCACGTGTTAATTATATAACATTTTCGTCTTTTATATCTTGCACTGGATTACAGGTGATAAACACTGGCTCTTAGATGAGGCCGTTGTTGTAACTAGCTCTTATGTAGTAACGCCCCCCCCCCCCCCCCCCCTTTTTTTTTGCAGTTCGTCATTGTTCGCGTATCGGTGCGGAAAAGTGCTGCCGTGGTGGTAGAAGAAAAAGAAACCGAAAAGGCTGATATTCTGCTATGGTTCGTCGGAGTGCGACGCCTCGTCTCTGTAACTCCGTGAACATCGACTGAGAAAGGGCTCAAAGGAATCCAAGAAGAAGACCTTCCTTTTTATACCTCCCTGGTTCTCTCAAGAAAGGTCAGGTATCTTCGTCGAAGCCAGCGGTAGCAACGCCCGCAAGTTTGGAGTCGAGTCATTGAACGGTGTTTTTCCATGGCCTCACAGACGCTCCAGCAAAGCCACAACCCTCCTGGCGAAACACGTCATTTTTCAAGTGAAGTCTTCGAACAACGCACCTGTAAGTCATCGGAGGCCACGAGGATGCCTCCACGCAAATCTGGTGACTTTCTCTGCCCAGTGACATCCAAGCGATTTAGCCGGGCCCGACCGCTTTCGCCAATAATTGAAGAGTGCGCTGAAGAGGAAGTTGATGCCGAGGCAACCAACGACACTGTGCTCACAGCTGACGAGAAACGCGGGGTTGAATCAGCTATCCAACAACAATGAAGTCGACATGTTGGCAGCCATTCAACTACTCCAGCTAAAGGAAATAGCCTCTCAATGACGTGGTGAGAAATTATGCTTAAGGGCTAGTCTGTCCTGACGACAGGATCGTCCATTAAACAAGTGTCGGATCAAGGGGGTATTGAAGGAGCCGTCTAGGGCAGTCAAAAGCACGTCATCCGTAAAAGGGGTCCTGGTCTGGTCAAATGCTATTAGTGCTATCAGATCGGTACTGCAGCTGAAGGTGGCACTGTGTTTTCGTGCAATTTATTTGTGGCGTTTGTTTTCGTGAACTTGTCGCATGTCTTTTTGTGAACTTTATTTGTCGCATAAACAATTCAAAAGCAGACCTCCTTTCGGGAATTCGGGGCTACTGTACTTTAAGATGTTGTAATCTGGAATAAACCTTATAACTTGCTGTAGCGGCGTTCATATGGCGCGGTGTGTAGGATTTTTGCGTTTTCTTTTTGATTTCACCTGTTTCTCTAAGGGGTCCTTGTAGAGAATACCACGACCACTTCATTGGAACGGAGCAACTTCCCGGGAACCTTACGCAAGGTGAGTTGACTATGTAAAAAATGCAGTTTTTTTTTTAATACAGCCCAGCAGATTGCCTTCAAAATTTCGGAGCGGTGCAGGAGGAGAGTTTCTCTATCAGGATATATGCAATGTTGGTGGTGCCAAACTGGCCGCATTGCCAAAGACTGCGCACACTGCAGGTCGTTGGTGGAGCGTTGGTTTATACTTTCGTTAAAAGATGCGAGAAGGCGAACTAATCTCTGTGGAAAAGATAGTGAAATAATGGCTCTACGAATTTGCACCGGTGACGCAAGCAAGGGGACTACGAACTGGAAAGATTTGCAAGCGTAGTTCTAAGGCAACACCCGAGCGAGAGCGAGGGGGAAGTTTGTCGTCCCTCGGGGCACTCTCGCAGCAAGCGAGCGCGGCGAGATAGCAGCGCCGCGGGGTGGCCCCGCAACTGCTCCCGCCGCCGAAGTGGCGGTCTCTCCACTTTTGCCCACGACTGTACGTTTCACTGCTCAATGCAACGTCGCACTTCTGCGAGAAGTGCGGAACCTGTTTCTGTTTCGAGCATCCGAACACCCGCTGCTTAACAATCGTGGTCTGCGCATAGCTACTTTTCACGTGGTATTAGCTGTGATTCGAAGCGTAAGTGACAGTAAAAAAAAAAAAAAAAAAAAAGTATTGTGTGAGTACTCACTGTTTCGAATTTCTCCGTCATCACTCTGATTGTTGCTTCCGTCAGCCAGCTGTGATTGTTGACATCGCTAAACAGGTGCAGAAAACTACCAACAATGTAGCTGGTAGTTTCAACCATGACGTTGGGCACCAGTGATGAATGAAGACCGAAGATAAGTTCCAAATCGCACCAGCGGTTGGAATGCGAAAACCGTCTGAGTGCATAGCTACTAATATTTCCAAGCGCAACAACAGCGCATGTCCTGTCGTTTCTTTATCTGTGTGCCGTCGTTGTTGTGCTGGAAATATTAGCAGCTATGCACCAACATGCCCCACAAAGTGTTTTACTGACGTCTTAGTGCAATACAAAGCGCCTGTCGGCCAGACACATTAGCGCCTTGGGCGCTGGTGAAAGTGTCTGACACAGAAAGCCAGTTGTACAGTTGCTCAAAATCCTCTTTTCGAATCGGAACGGCAATCTGAACAGCGCAGAGTCCACAGCAGATACACCCGCTGACCATTGTTCGAGCGGTAGCGGCATGTAGTCGGCTTACTTCTGCTTTGCAGCCAGATTTCCAAACTGTAGGCTTCGAGCGCACTCGCGAGCTCGCGCTGACTACGCGCTCTATAGATACAGTTCTTTGTACTCCACCCATGTCAACACCGACAGATATCGTGAATCATCCAAGACGTTCGACGGTATAGTTGAAAAACGCCTGAAGAATGTGAAGTTCAGTAGCTCAGCGCTGGAAGGGCACGTTTTCTGTGCTTTGGAAGCAGACGTGCGGAACGTTTCGAATACAGTGAACTAGAATACTTTCTAGTGGCGCGAACGACGACGCTCGGGCACGCCGATTTTCATTGACGCCGCCAGATGGCGCCACTGCAACATCGACTAGTCGACTTTTCAATGTTTTCTTGCAATAGTGCGACATAGTACCGATGCTTTTGTGCGCCTATTCAGTAAAAGTAGTGATTTTTTTCCCTATGCCGACGTATGTGGACCTCCACCCATGATAGAAGGCGTTTCATTCGACATTATTCGGGATTTCGCCGTTGCACTAGGGTGAAAGCGCTCTTATTTCGCTGGCGTCTGCTACAGCTCATGCGGGACGAGTTATCGCGCACTGTAAATCGTTACGGCATATTTATTTGTACGGAACGGGTATTTTTCTGAGCCCTGCAGAGCCCACTTTATTACAGAGCCAACTCAACTGTCAGCAGCAGACTGGTAGCAGAGTGGCCAGGCATCGTGCGCACGTACGGGTTCTCGCATCTCTCCAACCACGCCGCAGTAACTCTCCTTTAGCCAATAATAATGATTATATTACACTGCGCTATTCGGTATCCACTGGTAACCAGGAATGCTCATTTTAGCTTGATATCTGCTTAGCGTTAGGAAATTTGCCAACTGGTAAAGTGAGGAGCAGCTTCAGGCTGTTACATTTCTGTTTTTGACAAAGTGGTGATGAAAAAAAAAAAAAAAAAAAAAGGGAAATCCTACGCTTTGAAACGAATCATCCAGCGATATTCTGTGGCGTCACCATTATTCTCTGTTCACAGCAACAATATCTGTTATAAATAATCGCTGTAAGCCTGGTGCTAATTAAAATCCTTTCATCATCTTATATGCATAACATATATGCCAATAATACATACATGAGGAGGGCAGAGCAGTTTTGTTTAGGTAATTCACGAGGCTTCTTCACTGCTGTTTTATTTTATTTGAGTGCATGGGACAAAAGCCATCAACAATGAGTTGTTTTGTGAAATTATTGACTACACAAACAGTCAGTCCTAAGAGCATCCATCTGCTCATCTTCAGGTGCTTTGAAGCTTGACATTGCGCTGGTTAATGCATTTTGTGAAAAAGAGCATGTGGGTACTTAAGCAGTGATTTCAGCTGCACCAATCTGACAGTGGTCAGAGCACCCAAGTTAGCAGGTTTGCTTGGCCAGTAGTATATACTGAGTACAAGCTGTCTGCTTGAATTTAGACTGAAGCAGGTTGTAAACACATTCTCGAGGTCAGCCACAAACTGGTATCACTTGAAGGGTACAAAAGGCCTCTGTTATCCTTAAAATTAGTAAAATTCGCCAAGTTTAATACATGTGACACCTTTTTCTTTTCAGAAAAAGATTAAAGCTTTTCTCACAGTTAGTTTGAGGTAGGATAGAGAGACCACAATTGTATACAGCTGCCAGCCAACTGGCTCATCCGAGGCAATGTTTTATTTTGAAGTTAAGTAATTAGTAATTATTTTTTAATTGACTAACTATTGCCTTTAGACAATAACTGGGTTTGCAGAATTTGAGAGCGCCTTCTAAAACCTCCATTCCATTTATTTCCGATAAAGAAAGCCTCATCGTTTTTCCAAGCTCTAAAGAAAGGCCGCGAAATACAAAAATTATCAGCCTGTATAGCCAGTATAGCGCTGAGACTGGGCTGTTGAGTCACGGCCGCAGATAATTTCTGTCACTCAAACCATGCACGGTTGGGAGCACAACACTATCGAAGCGCATGAATGCGTCAGTCATGTGATTTTTTTTTTTCGCGGGCTTTCTATAGAGGTGGGAAAAACTATGCACATGAGGTTTTCTTTATCGGGAATAAATGAAATGGGGGTTTCAGAAGGTCCCCCCTAACATTGCAAATCACATTTATTTGAACGCAATACTTAGTAAATTAGAATTGCAAAATGAAAAATTGCCTGCACCGTTCTTTTAATCGATATTTATTGTCTTAGGGCATCAGTAGGGTATGATATGAAGAATGAATAAATGATTAAATAAATGTGCCAACTAGAGATCCAAGGATATACCATGACTACGCGGAATTGAATTTAATTTAATCTGAGCCGTCTGCTTTATTGAGCCAGTGGTAGTATTCGAGATCACGCAAACAGTCCAAGCTTGTTGTTCAGACCTGGTGCGCCAGGTGGTTGTCAGCAAGTGGTTTCTCTGGCCTATCTTAAATGGTTCATTTTTAACCCTTGGCTGAAGTTAGCTTGGACACGCGGTACAAAATATGTCGGCTATCGTTTGGTGCCACAGGCTTAATAGCAAGAATCTGCACTGAGCACAACTCTCTGCAACATCAATATTGTCCACATCCAGCCTTGGCTTCACGGGTTTGACGGCAATATGTGCCGGACAACCCGGCAAGAGTGTATAGGCACTGCATCATGTGCCAGTGATGGCTTTTCACGCGGTATACCCTCACTTCTGCCGCTGATCATATATATGCGTAGTCACGCAGCAGGATGAGATGCGGCTCGAAATGATGCTCACACACTGCCAATGTTTCTCTGAGAGGCTTTTCCTGCCTTCACAAATTTCGTTTCCACTTTGTGTGATGTTTGTTGTCCCTCGGAGCAGCAAACAAAGGTGACTGGAGCATCCGGATAGCCGCGCTTCGGCATCTCGGAGCAAAACAGTGCGACTTGGTCTTTTTCCTGGCCATTTCGAACGTCGCATGGTGCTATTGAAGAGCTGAGATGTCTTAGTTGCTGTGATGGAAGACAGAACTGAAAGTTATCGCAAGAATGTGCAGACTGAACGGCGCGCCAAGCCTTGACTTCCCTATGCGGACGCACACGCGGTCCTAGTAAACGTAACTGCAGCGCCACCAGCGGCGGTCAGTGGCGTCCGGCGTACAAGAGGCGCCCATTTTCCTTCCGTTCGCGCCACTAGAAAGTATTCTAGTTCACTATAAGGGGTATTCACATGACGTCACAGCTGACGTCAGTGTGCAGCCGACGCCATCTTTGCGTCCTGTTCTGACTAGTACTAGTACGGGGCGGCGGTTAGCTTAGCTGTTCGTGCGCGTCCGTTTGCTTTGTCACTCTGCCTCATGCCAGCACCAGTGTTATGAAAACTCAATCGGTATCATGAGTGACAGTTCGATTTATCGGCAAAGTGTGCGCGATGCGGGCAGAGACCTGTACGAAACAAAACGTTCGGTACCGACCCGTGTGCAGTCGATGTGCGCAACTGCACGGTAAGCGTCGGCCTGTGCGCACGCATAAATATGTACGACATTCATGAATTCCTTGTCCTACGGACGAGCTTCGTCACAAGAAACCATTCGCAAGCCTACTGACCACTCGAAGAACGCAACTATACGTTACAAGCGGCTGGGTTAAGAGCCGCGGTTGAAGCAGACGAACTCGCTCTTTGTGCAATTACGTGCGTGCCGTCCAAAGCAAAAGAAACCGCTGCCACAGGCGATGACACCGGTGGCGCCACCTCGTTGCCCTGCGGGCTCGAAATAACTTTTTGCAACAAAACTCTTGAAATACAGCGCAGTTTTGGCCAAGCTAAACTTGATTTGTTATTAGAGATAAATAAATAAGCTTATAAAGTTTTTCAGACATTCTGCAAAACAACTCTGCCCGCCTACGTTCCTTCGCCGAATCTGCATGCGGTCTGCTTTGATTAGCAGCCGACACAGACGATGCGAACATCCGACTTCTTCGGATCGAATGAGGCAAGTGCGGCAAACACACTGTTTAGCGAGCCCTCTTTGAAGGATTTTATTGCAGCAAAACCCGGCGAAGAGGTGTTGGCGGCGCGCTGCATGCATGCGCATGACTGGAAGCGATACCGCGCTGCTCTTTTACCGGGAATGTGTCTTCCGAGTGCGTGAAGAACAGTCGTGCACGGATAGGGACAAGAGCTGGCTGCTAGGGCACATCCGGAAGATTCCAGTCCAGCCCATTTTGACATACATTTCTCATATTCCATGATACTTGTGCGGTTGAGCCGTGCCAGCCATACGTGGCGTCGCATCTCGGTGAGGTATCTCGTTCGGGTGGAGTTGTTCGTGTGTACTTCCGGAACCTTAAAATGCCGAGGTCGCTCGCGCAGCTCTTCAGCTTCCGTTGTTTACACTGTGCACGCGTCTATTACAGTCTACGATAGCTCAATAAACAACATATAGCTGCGGATGCCACTGCTTGTAGAACCGCACGACATCACTTGATACGTACGTTCGCTCTGTTCGTTCCGTGGACACAAACACGGCCGACTGCGCCTCAATTACCCACAATGCACCGCGCACAGCGCGTCAGTGAATACCCCCTATAGTTTAGAAGCAGAAGAACGTCTGTATACAGCACCTGCAGAAGCAGACGTTCGTTTGCTTATAAACGTTTCGCGCGTCTGCTTCCAAAGTAGAAGGCGTGCCCTTCCAGGTTCGTCTGTTTCGAAACGTTTCGCTTTGCTCGCGGCTTCAAAGTAGATTGTCTCGACTCCCTGCGGCTCAACCTACGCCTTGTTTCATTTCAGTGAACATTTTTCTTACCAGGCGGCGCTGGCAAGCACCTCGAATACATCCTCAATCGCTGATACCTCATGTTTGTGTACCGTTTGCTAAACGCTACACTAAAACTAGATCTGATGGTGAGTCTTTTGCGGCACACTAACTATGTTTCCGTTAGCACCGCTACTTACGCAAACGCTAAACAGCTCTCTATTATTATAACCCGTAAGAAAGGGTATGTCAAGGACTTGAAAAATTACAGACCGATCAGCGTAATATTCGTTACATACGAAGTATTTACTAAGGTAATCGCAAACAAAATCGAGGCAACTTTAGACTTCAATCAATCAAAATATAAGACAAGCTTTCTTAAAGGGTACTCTATTATAAATGATATACACCCCACCAATCAGATGATAGAAAATGCTCGGAAGTTAACCAACTCCTATGCATAACATTCACAGATTACGAGAAAGCAGTTGACTCACTCGAAACGAGGGCGGCCGTGCAGGATTTGCGAAAACGAGGTGTCGTTGAGCCATATGTGAAAGTACTGGGAAATGTGTATATGAGCTACATAATAACCGTAGTCCTCCATAAGGAAACAAAATTCAAATGAGAAATTAGGCAAGGCGATGCGATCTCTCCAGTACTATTGACCGCTTGCTTGGGCGCAGTATTCAGAGAACTGGATTGGGAACGGTCAGGGATAAGAGTTATTGGTGAACACCACTGATGACATGCCTTGCTAAGTAACTAAGACGACGAATTGTGAACTTTGATCAATTACCTATAGACAGGGAAAGAGCGATAGGCCGAAACATTTTAATGCGGAAAACTCATTATCTTCAACGCCTTCACAAAGGACAAGTTGACGATGGTAGCGATGCGTTGGAAGTGGTAAGGGAAGACGTCCAAGTGGTTCAGATGTATACCTTTCTCTGGGCTTGCGTAGCCAGTGCATGGGTATCGGGAGAATCCGGACTTTGACAGTGCAGCAGAGGCGGCACCTGTGAAGGCTTTTCTGGCGGTGAGAAGTGCCCGTCTGTCAGAAAATAGAGCAAAAGCGTCCGCATTCCTTTCTTTGTCGCATACTATACATGTTTCTGAACAACACACCGGGATGACGTCAAGATGTTTACATACAGAGAGCGTCTACATGTTAACATACTTGCGGGCGACACGCACGCAAATAATTTGGAGCACCACATTGGTTGACTCACTTCTCCGTCTTCGTCCTGCTCGCCCGCTCGTTCACGTTGAGCAAGAAGAGGAAGTAAAGACACAATGTCGGAAACAGAGGAGCGTTCTGAGGTTCACGGTGGGTTTTGAAAGTTGTCACGTGTTTACGCGTCTCTGCAATAGCTTCTGCTCCGAATCTTTGCTGTTAAGTGTGAGCGTGGACATCTTGCGTCTGCGATGACTTCAATCAATTCCTTCTTCACGCCTTTCAATTGCTCCGTAGTAGACTTCGCTACAGCAAATACGGGTGCGCCATTGAGTTCGCTCAAGAAGGACATGTTGAAAGCCACCCGTTATACGCAGTAGTGCACGGGCACACGACAGAGAAACCGTGCGCTACAGATTCTTTTTTTTTTTTTTGACCATGGGACTAACTGCGATGTGTTTGTTCAGTTGTCACCTGTACCCAGACTGCTGGCTGGCGAAAAAAAAAAAAAAAGAAAACCAAAGATGCTTCTTATAATTTGCTTAATATTAATAAGCTGCGTTGTTGGAAAATATATCTTGTTCCAAGGATAGTGACGTCGTACCCAATGTTTTGAGCGAAAAAAATGCATTATCCATGAATTTCATGTCATTGATTCCTTCATCGGTATTGAAGTAGGCACGTATACACACTAGGAAGCTAATATTCAGTTAAGAAGAAAAGACGGGTACTTTGATGAGGAAAAAATTAGGGGTCCCTTAGATGTCTCTTAAGAGGAGAATGGCGAAAGCCTAGTCATCGAAAGCTTAGCTTCGTAGTCATGATGAGCTATGCCTAGCAACTGTAGTCATCACCACTGATGGCTAAGCATTTTACCCATTTCCATTCAGTTGCGGTCATTTCAAGTCGTCATTTGACATATTGGCCGTTTCGTAGTCATTTTTAGTCATGTCTAGTCATTGTAGTTATAACCACTCATCGCTAAGCATTTTTACTCATTTTCAACCAGTTGCGGTTATTACAAGCCGTAGTTTGACATGTTGGTCATTACAAGTCATTACAAGTCATTGTTAATCACCATTATTAGTCATTACCATTATTCATTAATTATATCAATGTCTATTTATAACTTTTATTCATTACCTATTACCATCAATCGTTTTCATTCTTAATCTGCTTCCTCACACGTTCGCTATTTGCGAGTGATACAGCGCACAGATCCGACGCACAGATCACGCGCGCAGCTCCCGCGTACACATCTCCCACGCACAATTTTCGCCCCATGAATATAGAAAAGCTTTCGCCATAAATTAATGCCACCCTATGTGACCTCCGGGCAGTGAGCAAGTTTAAATTAAAAACGGAAGATGGTAGCGATAACCACTAGCGGATCAGGAACAAAGAGAAGCTCGGAGTTAACCTGCTTAGTGACGCAAACTCAAGACTCCCCACATCGTACTCGTTACGGCCTAGAGTTGGTACATGAATTCTTGAGGCGCACGGCCGATGGTTGCTACCATACAGAGAAGTGGGGTTGTGTGTTCACTGGAAAAAAGAAAAAAAAAACTACCTAGAAGAAGGCAGTTGAGAGCGAATTAGAGCGAGTAGAATAAAAAGAGGCTCCACGGTCGCGTTTCGTCGGCAAGCCACAGCACAGAAATAACGCAGGCAAATAAATTTTCCGCCTGCACTCGGTTCCTCGTGCTTCCCGAGATGTAAAACACGAAATGAGGCATCCTGTGAAGATCGCGTCTGGACAAACACGAACCCCAATAGGCGAAGGAAAAGTTTGGCGGGTGCCAGGCAACGAATGCTTAATTTCTTACGGTGCCGCTACATCTCATCTGACGAGGGAGCCAGAAACGGTGCTAAAATATCTGAAGCCTAGGCTACGGCGTGAGTAAAGAAAAAGCCAAGTCGCATACCCGTTTAAAGTTTGCTGCTGCGAACCAGAGGCGTTTGATTGGAAGAATCCGCGACTTCACTATGCTGATCTATGCAGAACAATTTCTTTTAATGGAAAAATCTCATTAAAAATTTTCCCCAGTCTCATTATTCATTCCTTCCTCTTCGCATTTAGGCAAACGTTTGCAGCCGCGGTCTTCATTTTTCTCTTGCGCTGACGGCACGTGTCTCGCCTCACTTTGAAGTTTCATCCGGCGTGCGGTTTAAGGAGCGCAAAAGGAAAGAGAAACGTTTTACAACTGAAAGACGGTAAAATTAGAGGCGGTCCGGAGAGATGAATGAAGCATTACAGGCGGCTGATGATTTTCTTTTTTTATTTGCGAGGCGAAAGACTGTTTTTGTAGAAAAGAGCACAAGGCAGATTATTTCGGGTTTGTTTCTTTTTAACTTTTATTTCACAGAGTTGTAGTCCCAAGTCAGCACCTCCGAATTACACCTTTTGCGAAACATCCGGCTTTTTTTTTTTTTTCAGTTCCGCGAATTGAGGAAATTTGCTTTCCTTTCCCGCCGATCTCTAATCAACTTAGCAATGTTTTTCAGTAAATAGATTTTTTTTTTTAAGGGTGGCAGTGTCTTATGAAACCGGATTCACTTCCTGAAAGAGCCAGCCGGACGAAGAAAATATGGAGCAGAAAGGAGCGGAGCAGAAGGGGGCAGAGTCGAGAAAAATGCATGTGCACACTGTGCATTAACTCTCTCCTAATCAAACAGCTTAACCGCGCAGGTTTGGCAGGGGAAGGAAAAGAACGAACGAAAAAACAAAAAACGAGCGCAGTAATTAGTGGCTTATTTTGGAGATGGATCTGCGGTTATACCACTGCGCTAGCGAGACAATGATGAAAGAAATTAATAACCGGCAGCTTAACGCAGAGACACTCACTGAAACAACGAAGAAAGCTTGAAGGCAACGTACCATCAGATAGCCTCGAATTCGCATCGCGTACCACCTTAGTTTGTCGTCTGTTACGTGCAGCCTGATTGGCTGCTTCCAGCGAAGCTATGCATGGTGTCGTCATTTTTCCGGACTGAGCAAGAAAACAGGGTCGACGAATTAAAAATCTGTAATGGTTCCGCTGACAAAAACTTCACGGATGGCTGATTAGAAGGCAGGCTAATTTCATACCAGCTTACAACCTCCCGTGATTTTGAATCGCTTTGTTGAAATGCAGCAGGCGAAAACGTTAACGGAAGCCCAACGTTGCTGAAAGTAGTTTAGCAGACACTGTTGGATAAGATGTGCAATGTATTCAGTGTGTACCGGACAACCACTGACAAGGGTTTAAAGAAAAGCTGACACGACTGGACAGAATGAGCAGACTTTTGACAGGTGCTCGGGACAGCGTTGTCCGTGTTTTAATTTGCTCCCTAACCTGATGAATTAGTTCGTGTTAATGAATGAACTTTTAATCAGTGACGAAAGTGGAATGCTTCGGTCAAAGCGTTGCGAGGCGTCAGAAGAAGCCGCAATTGGGGAATTTTTTTTTCTCTCTAAATATAGTATTTTACTGAGCGCTTTCTTCTACGAACTGAAAGAAGAAATGAAGACTGGCAAAATAATGCGAATATTCTGGTTGCAGAGCTCCTATTATCAAAATTTTGAAGTTTCGCACTCTGCGCACTGCGGCAAAATACGGACATTAAAGCTTTAAGCTCTTTTATTTTTTTGAGTTGCATCGCTTTCCAATTAATAATTTTAACGCATATTGAGCTGTTTAAAAAGTGAATAGTTTAACTACTCCTATGTTGCTAGGTAAGTATGGAGTAAGCAAAAATCCATTTGTTAGCTCCGCTCGACAGCCAAAATTATTCCTTGAGTTTTATACCGCCAGTATAATCATGCCGCCGTGTTTTAACTTCTGGCTCCTGAAATGTGGGTCACCTTGTAAGAGAAAAAATAAAACAGTTCAACAAAATTGTTCGACTAGTGTTCCGCGAGGAGTGTATTATCTGAAGAGCCAATGCGGAGGATGGGGTTTTCTGTTGACAAGATGCAACAACGACAACACAACGCGTTTAAGGAGTTAAACAGTGCAAGCCTTTTGTCTGGTATATGCATGGCGCAAAATTCATTCATTAATGCATTAATTCCAAACTCTTCAGAGTACCAAAGTAGCTTTGTAGTCCATTTGTATTGAATCAGACAAAATTGCTAGTTCACGAGAAGATAATTTGTTCAGAAAGCGGTCCAGGGCCACCATAAAACCAATATTTTTTTAGGTAAATCAGCCTTTTTAGTTTGCTTTATTGTATAAGCTAAAGCACAGCAATGCGCAACATTACAGCGCCTCACGTTAGATCCGCATAAGAACCTCCTTTTCCAACTCGGGAATCAATCCTTACATTACACTCATCCTTGCCATCTGTTAAAGGAGATCGTGTTGATGCGGCTTCTAGGGAGGCTTATGTACACACTGCGACTTATGTTATAACCTGTCGTTGCGAGGTACCTTTCCGCAGGATTACGGCGAAGCCAAGAAGTCATTCCTTGATATTTTTTTTTCCCACGCTATGGGCATACAGCTGGACCACCATGAGCAGCAATATAAATTTTTATTCCACATTTGCGCATGACCTTCGCCGACAGCATTTATATTTTTAACAGATAATGTGAAGCATAGTGGGTTTGTTCGCGTAGTGCGGAGACCAAGCAAACGACGTAAAAGACCGCTATGAAGCGCGCTGACGCGTGGCCAACTACGGCCAAAGGTCTGCTCTTGCCAGCGGAGGAAACGGATTGCCGGAACAAGGCCATCCTTGAGCCGGGCTGACGGAAGCATTGGCAGGGTGCCCCTTGTGCGCAAACTCGCCCCTTTCGAAGAGGCAAAGGAAGGTGCAGGGGGGGGGGGGGGGGATCGAAATAGAATACGCCGGAGACCACCATGGCTTCAGTTCGACACGTACGTTCTACTTATTGTCCTCGCTGCTGTCGCCAAAACGGTGTAGCTGGCGTTCGGTTCCCGGATGAACATCAGTTCAGTTCAGGCGTTCAGTCGTGTGCGACTCTTCGTGACCCTATGGACCATGTCACGCCACGCTTTCCGGTCTCTCACTATCTTCTTAACATCACATAGCTTCATCTGCAATGCCTCGAGGATGCCATCTAACCATCGCGTTCGCTGCCTACCCCTTCTCCGGCGACCCTCAACTTTTCCCAACATCAAATCTTTCTCCAGCGACTCCTCTCTTCTCATCAGATGACCAAAGTAGCTGAGCTTTAACTTTAGAATTTGACCCTCCAATGAGCAGTCAGGGTTTATGGTCGATAATATCGACTGATTTGATCTTCTGGCAGTCCAAGGAACTCTCTAGAGTCTTCGCCAGCACCACAATTCAAACGCGTCAATTCTTCGGCGGTCAGCCTTTTTCACAGTCCAACTCTCGCATCCATACATCACAACTGGAAAGACCATAGCACGAGTTATACGGATCTTGGTTGGCAGACTAATGTCTCTGCTCTTTACTAGGCGGTCAAGGCTAACCATTGCTCTCTTTCCCAAAAGCAGGCGTCTCCTAATTTCACGGCTGCAGTCTCCTTCCGAGGTAATCTTGGCGCCCAAGAACAGAAAATCTGTCACAGCTTCCACTTCTTGTCCATTGATGCTCCAGGACTTGATAGGGCAAGACGCCATGATCTTTGTCTTTTTAATGTTCAGTTTAAGCCCAAACTTCTCACTCTCTTCTTGTACGCGCATCAGAAGTCTCTTGAGGTCCACTTCACTTTCTGCCATTAAAGTGGTATCATCCGCATATCTAAGGTTGTTGATACGTTTTCCAGCAATCTTCACTCCAGCTGAAGACTCGTCCAGACCGGCCTTCCTCATGATGCACTCTGCATATAGGTTAAATAGGCAGGGCGACAGTATGCAGCCTTGCCTCACCCCTTTCTCAATCGGAAACCAATCAGTAAGACTCGGATGAACATGCGGTAGATAAATTCTGTACCCATCGTTCTTTTCTATAGACACATTTTAACCAACTTCACTCCCAGTCTCTCCATCTGTTGCATAAAGTTATGATAGGCTTCAGGTAAATCATGTCGTTTGAGCCAAATTGTCGGGAAGGCATGCTTAGGAAGGAATCACCAGACGGGGAAGCGCAAGATCTATACAAAAAAAGATCAAACGAAAAAGCTGAAAATTTGGCCAGCATATCGAAAATGGTTGACATTGCGGCTTTCTTTAGATTGTGGGGTTTGATGGAAGGAAGGCGGCAGGAAGAGAACCGATAGTATTAAAAAACAAAAATGCACTCAAACAAATCATTTTCACAGAATAAGTGTGCCGGGGGTCGTGTATTAAAATTGCGACGAAACATTTTCTTTTTTTTTTTTCGTCAAGTTAGCCAAGGAGGCTATTGTCTTCTAATGAAGTCTAAGGTGTGGCCATAGTGCAGACGTGAAGGGCAGTGCAAGTGTAATAACATACATTTGATTTCCAACGGGTTTTGTGTTATACCTCCATTTTAGGCTTGTTATATTTTTTCTCCTCTGTTGCGCGTGAAAAGCAAATATGCTGCGTGGTCTCGACTGAATCCCCATTCGCAGCATGTTGACTGACGTTGACGTCTTCCAGGCGGTAGCGATAGCTGTCCGCAAATATAGGGCACCCAGGAGGAATCAATGGGGGAGAGTTCCCAGACGATGCGGAGGCCGCCAAGGATGGCTTTATTTAGGCGCGGTTCAGTCAAACGCAATATTGCGAAATCTTGAGATGGTAAGCGCCGGTGATGTCTCTGTATTCGCTAGCGTATTAATGAAGCGCCAGGTTTTCTGAAGATCACTTCCGTCGTGGCCGTGAAGTGAGCAGTCGATTTTTTTTGTGTGTGTGCGGCTCCTGGCTCGATCAGTGAAACTTAAAAATGTAGCACTGAAACGTTAATATAGTAATAGAGAGATTAAGGTTCGATTCCAGGTCATAAAAGAGGGATTAGTCAGCGGAATGAAGTTCCGTGGTTGGTTCATTTCCTTTGTGCACCAGTGGTGTGCCGTCAGAGACGGTAACGTGGTTCAGAGGAGGTTCCTTGCGCCAGAGGCACCCCGTCGGAGACGGTATGAAGTGAACACTTGAAAACAGGAGTTGACGAATAACTGAATATTTATACATATAGCAAATATTTACAACAACAACATTTACAACAGAGATGCAAGGTAGAACTGGCTAACTGGAAAATATTCCCACCTCGGCATAGCCGAAGATGCAGAGCATCTAAACCTAGCTCAGAACGCCGGACTGGGCCCTCGGGCTCGGTTTTACCCCCTGAGATCCAGCCCTAATTTCCACAACGTCCAATAACCACAAACCTCAATCTGATTTGTTGGTTCCGACGTCCAGCTTCCCATTCAACTTTAAGAGAACTAAACCTTCTCTCTCATTAAAAAAAAAAGGAAAAGCAAAACTCGTAGGGTCCCCTCCTTCCTGCATTACGTGGTACACCTGGCTGTTCACCTGGCCGTTGCAACGTTCGAGTCAATGAGTACCCTTGCTACAAAAAAAAAAAAAAAAGGAAAAAGAGAAGAGCGGTCAGCGGTCCTGCCACGGCTCGCCTGTCGTCACGAGTGCAGTGCTTTGCCCGCGTGAATGTGTGTATCACCTGCGGCTGCGTTGTTGAGATGGCACGTGTAAGCTGATGTTCACCACGTCACTGGCTGTCACTCAGCTCGCAACGCTCGTCATCCTGAAATGGCTTTGCGTGCTTCGCCAGGTGGCCTCGCGACGCCCTCCGGTCTGCGC
Source organism: Amblyomma maculatum (assembly GCF_055883805.1). Classification (NCBI taxonomy): domain Eukaryota; kingdom Metazoa; phylum Arthropoda; class Arachnida; order Ixodida; family Ixodidae; genus Amblyomma; species Amblyomma maculatum. The sequence goes on from NC_139344.1 coordinate 227,903,968, forward strand.
ACCACCTGCGTCCACTCATGCTACTACGAGAACAAAGAGGAGCTTGGCTGGTAGCCACATACTTTCCCCGAATGCCCGCGCTAATCCGTTGTACCCGTCGGTCTCTTACAAGCGGAATTTGTATGGCGCTTATGCTCACATATTGCTTTAATGAGTGTGGCGGGGGGTTGGAGGCAGGCCGCTGAATAGTCAGCCACGCAGTGCTGTCCACAAAGGCGACGCAGGCGAAACTTGCGACGGGCGGCGCATTCCGGTGGTCGCAGTCACAGGGCGTTTTCGGTTTTGATGCACGGTGCGGTTATTGGCTAAAGACGCGATGTGACATGAATAAATTTAGCGTCTTAAAGTAATGTTTACGCAAAGCTGTTTTCTCACTAGAGAGATTAACATACCGTGATCCGCGATCCGCCACCGTGACCCCCTACCGCTCGTGGGCGAGGTGGGGCGCACAAGTTGATTAGTTCCGATGCGGCAGGTGAATGTGCGCATATCAAGTATGTGGAGCCATCTATCGGCGTCAAAGTGATCTGGGCATGAGCAATGGAATGCGCGGTGGCGGATCACGGTAGCGGATCGCGGATCACGGTGTGCTAAATCTCTCTACTGTCTCCACAAATAGAGAGGATCAGGCAACGAACGCAAGAACGTCGATGCCAGCTTACTGGTATTTTTTGCGAATATCGTTACAGGTTTACGTCTGGTTAATATCCCTTATGCGCAAGTGGGCTGAGGAGAAGGGAATTACTCGATGTTAATGGCAACAAGGCTCAAACATTTGCGGGCTAAAAATACTTCCGCGATTGAGGAAGTCGCGGTTCGAGCGTGTTACCTACGTTCGTGCGGTCTCCATCTCGTAGAATATAAAATGTTTAATGTAAGGGTCGAAATAGGTCATTATTTTGTTGCTTATGGTGCATTCGTAGTTCACTGCGTGAGCTCCTTATGAAAGTTAATGAAATTATTTGTCAAAACTAGAACGAATATGGAGCGCATAGTATAGATTTCGATCAGTATTCTTGTGCCCGATGTTCATAAATAAAAAAAAACAAATTAGGACTTGTTATCAAAATAAAAATCCTACTCGTCAAAAATCCCAAAACGCGAGCTAAGTAAACTGCTCTAATTGGTCTAGGTGCGAACTTCTACATTTTCAATAGCAAGACCGAAATTTGCGCAATAAGGAGCCAGCAGTATTGATAAGTGTCGGAAACAGCGTAAAACATTGAAAAGTACAATGCTTGGAACTTTAGCACAAGAAACTCCGCTTCGCATTCCCAGGTTCAACCCTTCTTTTAGCCTCATTGAGGGCAAGAACAGATAATACCGCAAATAATTATGCAAACCAAAAATGAAGTACGGCTCCTGATGATTATTTGCGAGAGTTCACGATTAGCGCTTTTTTCGGCTATCTGCGAGCATGTATCTCTGTATACTGTGACAAGTTCTGTTATCTTTTGTCCCCTGTCTGTGGTGGGCGGGTGAGTTATTTTGAAGCCCGAACACTTTCGTAGCAATTTCTTCGTAGCTTCTGTCAATTTACGTCTGCGTCTGTCGAGTATGACGACAGCACTGATGCTCTGGTACAGGATGGCTGCTCACCGGACAAAGTTATTTACCCCCTGTATTATATTTGCCTAAAAGCACAGTGCCTTTGAACTCAGAAGGTAACACTCGCTGTGCAGCACTTCTTGGCTTATTGCCTTTGATAAGCGCAGTACAGATGTCAAAGAAATAAGCTGCGACACACTGGAAGAAAGTGGGATGAAAATGGATGAAGTAGAGCACTACACTGGCTCGGGCCGGTCCGAAAACCCAGGCCTGGCGCGCGGACCGATCGGGCAGAAAAATGCCTGCTTTGCCGGGCCCGAGCCAGGCTCGGGCATGACGTCACACGCCCGGGCTTGAAGTGGTAGACCCAGACCGGGCTGGGGCAAGCTGGGTACGGCTTCTGTCGCAAATGAAGGAATACCGGCGCCAAAATCATTGTTTCAATGGGCCCGGCAATGCAGCAATTTTATTGCCCGACCCGGTCCGCGTGCCAGGTCCGGGCTTTGAAGCCGTCCCCGGCCCATGCAGTGCTCTACTGCCCACTCAAAAGCCCAAAAGGTCCTGCTTGGGTCGTATCGAGGCTAAAAACAGGAATGCCCGCATGTTGCCCACATGGGTTTCTTTCGGGGTACTCGAGGGAAGGTCCGACGAAACTGTGGGCGTTATGCAGAGAAAACCTTGGCTAGCCCGAATGGGACTGCCCACCACAAAACTCCACGGTTTCCTACTGGGCTTTGGCGGGGCTGGAACGCAGTCATGCCCGCTTGCTCCCACATCGATTCCTTGTGGGGCACTTTAGGGCAGACGCAAAGCAAATATGGCCCTTAAGCAGATAGAGGAGGGGCTAACCAAATGAGGCTGCCCGCTCAAAATCCTATTAGGTCCCGCATGGGCCGCGTCGAGGCTAATTGGCATGCCTCCACATTGCCCACACGGGCCTCTTTTGGGGCACTTGCAGGCAAATATACGACATATATATTGAGTTCTATGCGGTAAAAACGAGATGAGCCCAATCGGGGCTGCCCATGGAATGCCGAAGTGGGCCCTAAATTGGCCGTAGCCAAGCTTAAAACTCCGAAACGCCTCTTGTTGGGCAAACCCACTTGTGGGGTTTCCCGGCACTAAAGTCAACAAGAATTCAACACCTGGCAGCAGCGGGTCTCCAGCCAAACAGGTCATCCTCATATACTACCTGGACGCACGAGCCTAATGAACGCTCCCTCCTCAACTTCATTCGATCGGCTAACCTTTTGTCATTTATTTAAGTCCCGTATTTTTTTTCTTTCTTAACCCGTTTTGTCTTGAGGCAATAAGCAACTTTATTAAAAAAAAAAAAAACGCCTCCATCCTCTTTCAAAGTGCCCTTTTATTTCTGTAATTCATATTATGCGCACCTTTAATTGAATCTTCTAGATGATTTACGTAACTGTTCTAAGTATATGTAGGTATACTTATTAACGATACATGTTCTTGACACTGGCAACTATATCAATTATGCACTATTGGCGGAAAATGTGGATCAATAAATGTGCCACATTACGAGTATGTACCGCAATACCCCGGCTCTTCCCTGCGCCGTTATTATTCGACACCAGGGCACTGAAATAAAAATTTCCAACCAACACTCAGGGGGCAGTGTGGGCCAGCCCATATTAGTATAGTGTTGGAACAGCTTTCTGTTATGTTGCTCAGTAGAGGATGCTGTGTAAAAAGAAGTACTGCACAATTTTTCACATTTGATGGTACTGGAGCAGCTCCAAAAAAGATAACATCCATCTATGAGGGCAACATGTAGGCCAGCCCAAATAGAGTTGCCCCCCCCCCCCCCCCCCCCCTCGTAGAACCAAAACCGGTACTATTCGGTTATGGAGGGGTGAACCGGCATGGACATTAAAACGTCCATCCACTGGGGCTGCCCCGTCAGTACTAAGGTGCAGGCCGAACGTTGCAATACATTTTATAAATCGCTTGATGCTCAAAAGCCTTAATCCCGCATTTGCAATGTTGTGTGTGGGCTTCGAGCATTTTCTCAGCACACCCATTTATTCAAGTTTCTCAGTACCTACCGACGATGTGACAAGGTTGAGGGAGGCATAAACTTCGGCATCAGGGTACCGCCAACCACTTAATAAACCATACGGTGGTGCTTTCGGCGCTTACTCTGTTGTTTTGTCTTTCCTCGTGTGTCGTCCTTGCGCGCTGGTCATTTGCAATGAGCCCATTCACTAAGTCCATTTTTAGCGCATTCATCATAACTGGCAGTATCATCTTGACAAGACTGTTAGCAGCCACTGCAAGAAGACGGCCTCTCCCATATCACTCCAGTTAACCCGGTTCTGTGGAAGTTGCGTCCGCATGATTCCCTAACACTTCCTAATCTCGTCCTGTATTCTAACATTATGCCCTCTCTCCTTTGAGATCACATGTGCGACGTGCACATCACTCGAATTCCCCGCCACAATTTCGCCACCGTTCATACTACCGGGACACATACTACATCGAATCTGAAATTCGCTGGTAACCATCGCGGGATTTTGCCGGCACAGCTTACACCCGCCTCTGGACCATCCAATATGTTACGAACCTGCATTAACCTCGTGTGCTTCCATTCCGCAATCCGGCATCAGGATGCAGGGCGATTTATTGCCGACGGCACTAGACAGGTCAAACTTGAATATTTGCTTGATCAACACGGGCACCGGATGCACATCGACACAGACAAATCAGTGAACCCTACAAGTGCTTGTCACCTGCGTAAGATTAATATCTATCAGAGTAAGGACATTTTCCCAGACTTCACTGAAGGGTGCAGTGCTTGCTTCTCTTCTCGTTGAGTGTATTAATGCAGAAAGCTTTCAGCGACTGTTTATTTTCATCGACATTAAGCAGCCCTTCAGATCCTACAAGCTGCTCTTCGTCATGAATCTATTGACAAACGGTCGAGGAAATCCGAGATGTACAGCCTTTATTAAAAGTTTACAGCCCAGGGATTGTACTTCTGAGCGATACTATGTGGCTCGTAATGCATTCCTAGGTTTCCATACTTGCTGAAGGCAAGCAGATTTTTCGTCCTACCCTCTCCAATGGCTAGGACTAACACGATTATTACAGAAGTCATATTATACGGCTTAAAAGCAAACCCTCTGGGCTGTAAACTTTTGATAAAGACTGTACATAACTGTGCCATCAATAAAATCTCTAAATAGCCCACTAATGGCTACCAGGACACCGCGGCACCACGTGAGAGGCAGCACAAACTGGCCATCATGAATGAGATTGCATGACAATCCCAGTAGATAAGCGTCCAGCACTTTTGCAGCAGATCGCGCTTAGTTTCTAGTTAATTTTCGGACCCAGGACTACCACCCTCACCTGCGGCTCGTACTTCACTCGGCCTACCACGACGTAAAGCATGTGCTGCGTCACCTGTGGCTTAATTCTTATTCCTTGACTTCTTTCCACTACTCATTTGTTATCGACGTAGTTGATAGTACTTCATGCGCCTTATACAGGGGCGGCGAGACCCTACCACACATTCTCTGTGCATGTCCTGCACATAGTGCTGTAAGCAAATTCTTACGCTGTGCGGTGAAGCCCCTTAATTCTTGCCCGCTGACAGGTTCTCGAAAGGTATAGCCGTGGCATACATCGGCGGTGATGGCCTGCCAGGCTCGGCTCCTTTTAGCGAGGGCGTCGGTACTGCGCGTTATGCTGAGGCTTTGTCGGGAGCTGATTGCTTACTGATTCCATTTCCCTCTTAGCACTTCTTAAGCGACAGCTTATTGGGTTAGTTCGGCCGAAAATCCGTCGCTGTATCCCAGGATTGACATACAGCGTAAAAAACGTGTCGGAAAACGTATCGAAAAAAATAAATAAGCGCATGATTTCGTATTAAAATTGTACGCAATCTTTCTTAGTGCAGTGTTCAGGGGGACGTCATACAATTTCGTTTCCCATCTTGCATCCGTCTGCTAGTCAAGATGGAGGCTAGTTTAGAGAGAGATTCGAACGGACGACATATACGTAGCTTCAATTGCGTGCCGTTGATTTCGAGCATATGTTTCCACCGAAAAGTAAGACATATACTGCGCCTTCGTTTAACCCAAAACCCAACTTAAACTATATAAATATATAAATTCGCGAAACAAAAATACGGTGTTAATAGCCTTTCGCGTTTACTCCTTAGTTGAAGCTAGAGCGTCGACTCTATATTTTCCCTCCTTCACCTTTATATAAACCTCATTCTAAATGGCCCCATTTTGGAAGCAAACCGATTTCTTGTCCCGGTTAATCTCTCAGCTCTTCCTTCTGGTCCTCTCAACGTGTGACCCCTTTGACTTCTACCTTACATTGGCGAGCCTTGGGCGTTCCAAAGCTTCCCCCTTGAACTGTAAATCGACTGATACTGCATCTTATCAAGTTATCACGGGAACTAGGTTATCACGATTGGTGGCTCGGTGAGCAGCTTTACCTCGACTCACCGAAGACCATTTATCTCAAACAGCGCTGGCATACGAAAGCCTGGTTTAAGTGGTCCGTCAGTGCAGGAGAAATGGCTGTAACTTATCTTTGTGCCTATTCATAGCTGTGGCCCCCCTAGACGTAAGACAAGAGCCATGCGGCTGGCATCAAACCGGGTACAATGAAGTCATAATAAAGCACATCGCATAAAACGACGTTCCAGGCAGAGATGATGCTCAGTCATCGCAATACCTTGGCTGTTCAGTAATTGTTGGAGAGCTCTGTGGAAGTTGTCGAGGAAAGAACACAAGTAGAGTCTGGCTGCTTTTTTTAACAACGTTGTTTATTACCAGAAGGCATAAAGGGGGGTAAGAAAAATTAACGGGGGTTGTTAAGTAAATGAGAATAGGTTAACCGATCGAATGAAGTCGAAGAGGGAGCTGTAATGATGAAGACCTTGCGTCCAGGTAGTATATGAGGATGGGTTGTTTGGCGGGAGACCCACTGCTGCCAGGTACCGTATTCTTGCTGGCTTCAGTGCCGAGCAACCCCACAAGTGGTGAATATCTGCCACAGTGTTTTCAGAGTGGCAGACTGGACAACCTGGTCGGGGATATAAGGGCCTAGTGACGGTAGGAGGGGGGGCAACCCCGACCCGGCTCCTCCGAAGCGCAACTTCCTCTGCGTGGGTATGACCGCGGGGGAATGTTACCGCACACGGAGGGACGAGAGCAAGTGCCATACAACTTTCATTCCTTTCGCGTGCTACGTTCGTCTCGCACTTTCCTCTCTCTTGTTTCCTTCCAGCGCCAGGGGGCAAACCTCAGCAGAAGTTATTAATGCCAGGCGGCAGATAAAATACCTATCAGTGAGAGGTTTAGTTTGGGTTTGGTTTGGGTTTGGTTTATGGGGTTTAACGTTCTGAAGCAACTCAGGCTATGTTTGAGAAGCTCAGAAAAGAATAGGCGCATTTCGATGGCAGTCACTGCTTAGCGTGGACATTCAATTCTGAGTGAGAGGTAAGTGTCTGTCTAGGAAATAAAACGATTTGTTAGACCAATTAAAAAAAAAAGTTATTTCTGTTTACTGCCGATTATGCAATATAACGCACTATGAGACCACTCTGGCATGCTTCAGAAGTGTCTTTGTTTGTAGAACACCTAAGAAAAGAACATTCTTGGCGACACCACTGGCACCCGCAATAATTCTACTCGCGTGACGTAACAGTATTTGACATATCAAGTTATGTTCCCTTGGCTTTGTTTGCTCGACCAGCTGCCAATGCCGTTAGCTAAGTCAGCACAAAAAGGTTAAGTCAACCACACAACTTTTGCGACAACTGCCGACGAAAACACGCCCGCCAGGTTTCCTATATTAGGTGACTTCAAGCTTGACCTAACCATTCAGATGTCTTAATGAACACACCAAACGTTCATCTGAATGCGAGTAAGACACAGTGAGTTTGATGCAGAAACTCCTAAGACCATTTTATGGCCAACGTGTGCGGACAACGCTGTCAAGTCGTTTTTGCGTTTCATTCACTGTTAAGCACATAGTTTCTATAATTTAATCTTTCTACATATTCCGTAAAAACTCGCTACATTTTCTTGTCCCCCTGCTCTCGCCACTCTGTATACTAACTTCCATTTATTACTGTGCTCCCACTGGAGCCACCACTCAACCGCTTAGCCGTTGTCTATGCGAGTACCTCTGTGACGCTGAAAGAAAAGAAAAAGAAATATCGCCTCCACTGGGTTTCCACCTCGCGACGGCGTGAACAGATCCCCTTCGCTGGTCACTTAGCGAGAGCACTCCGCCATAGCCGCAGCCGAAGACCTCGCGTGTTTATCTGTCACTTTATCGCGCTGTGCACCACATGTCTTCACACAACTGTGCCCAATCAGAGAGCGGCACGCCACATAGACTTGGCCGTTCGGCGAGCGGCGCGTCGCATACATGGGGCCATCAGAGGCGGCACACGCTCCCAGGTAGCATAAAAAGAGAGGGAACGCCGGCACAGAGCGGACAACGATGTTATGAGAATCGTTCGGGCGAACGAAACGCCTGAACAACGAGTCACAAGTTTGGAAGCGCTAGCTTTACAAAAGCGTGACGTGCGCTCGCGGCCATGCTTCGCATTTTGGCCATCTAAGCTGGTTTGGCTGTAATTTTTTTCTTTTTTCTTATTTTTTTTTTCTCCATCCGCCTCAACCGCACTCGCTTATGTTCTAGCCAGCCATGATCGGAGCGTTAGTTTTCTTATTCCATGAATACCCCCTTCATTCGGAAGCCTCAATCCCTGTAAAGGATGCACTGCCTCACTACTACTCACAGTGCGGCAGAGCGCGCCAAAAGGGATGAGCATAGTGAGCAGTGAAAACTATTAACCGTTTGGCTAATAACTAGCAGAGCGGAGATTTTCTTGTGCAACAACAAAGAATGCATACAAGATAGCATAAAGCATGGGGCTTCGAGCCTAAGGGCAGCAACTTTAGCTCTGAATGGAATAGGACAGTGCGTGAGACAAGTGTCCTTGTAAGGTGGGCTTGTCTTTACGGCTTTTCCTGCACGCACGCACGCACCCTCGTAGTTATTTCTCGGGCAATCCTCTGCCCGCATGGCTGCTTACTGCGCTTAAAAAAAAAGCACATATATACTCTGTAATCTCTGCGTCCCTTGGTCGACAGAATACGAAAAACTAAAAAGGTATGTTATGTTTGGTAGTTCCTGGTGTTTTTACTCCGCAGTGGCTTTCCTAATATTTATACCCCACTGTCTTTTCCCTCGTTAGAAAGAGGAAGAGAGTCCGCTAAATGAATTTTAGATCGCTATTCATCGAGCGACAACGTCGAGTCCCCTGGGCTGCCATCATCACCTTGCCACATAGCCAGAGTTACTTGTTAGAAAAACAAGAGCCGGTGAGCAGTCTTAAAATGTACGACGTGAGCAAAAGCAATGAGCGCAAAGCGAACACGGAGGCTGCAAATGGTCATCATCATCATCAGCAGCCTGATTATACCCACTGCAGGGCGAAGGCCTCTCCCATATCTCTCCACTTAACCCGGTTCTGTGCTAGCTGCATCCACTTGACCCCTGCGAACTTCTTAATCTCATCCACCCACCTAACTTTCTGCCGCCCCCTGCTACGCTTTCCTTCCCTTGGAATCCAGTTTGTTACCCTCAGCGACCATCGGTTATCCTCTCTTCGCACTACATGTCCTGCCCATGTCCATTTCTTCTTCTTAATTTCCACTAGAATGTCGTTAACTTGAGTTATTTCTCTGACCCACTCTGCACGCTTTCTATCTCTTAATGTTACCCCTACCATTTTTCGTTCCATAGCCCTCTGGGTTGTCCTCAACTTAAGTAGAACTCTCTTGGTTAGCCTCCACGTTTCAGCCCCATAGTTGAGTACAGGCAAGATGCAACTGTTGTATACTTTCCTCTTGAGCGATACCGGTAAGCTGCTAGTCATAATCTGCGAGTGCTTGCCAAATGCGCTCCATCCCAATCTTATTCTTCTTGTTATTTCCTTTTCATGATCCGGATCTGCGGTTACTACCTGTCCTAAGTAGACATATTCGTCTACTACTTCTAGTATTTCGCTACCTAATGTAAACTGCTGTTCCTTCCCGAAGCTGTTGAACATGACCTTAGTCTTCTGCATATTGATTTTCAAGCCTACCTTTCTACTTTTCCTGTCTAGGTCATCAATCATTATTTGCAGTTCATCTCCCGAGTTGCTTAGCAAGGCAATGTCATCAGCAAATCGCAGATTACTGAGGTATTCTCCATCTACCCTTATCCCTAACTGCTCCCATTCCAAGTCTCTGAATACTTCCTCTAAACAAGCTGTGAATAGTACTGGGGAGATTGTGTCTCCTTGCCTAACACCTTTCTTTACGGGAATTTTGTTGCTTTCTTTTTCTAAATGGTACAAGAGATCAAAAAATGATATCGGCTCGGACAGGTGATTCGCCTTATTGCTGCGCTAATAACAAGAGGGTAGGCGCGAGTTCTCATGTCTCCTTTTAATTTACGAATTTCTGCATGTCTTCGGATGCTAGTATTTCGTACGTGAGCTCCCGCTTTGCAAATTAAGAAAGAAGCGATTCGCGACGTTGATTTGCTTTTTGTCTTCTGTCAGTGTGCAGAAAACGCTGCGATATTAGAAGGTATGTGTACATGTCTGGGGGACACTAATTATTCGTTGGGCAATGTTAATTATTCCGAATATCCATATTCACTAACCAAAGCAAATCCGTTCCGTACACTCATAGCAATACCAGCCGCAAATAAAATCGTTGTTCCGAAACGAAACAGCTGTGTTTCCTCTTGACTTGCAAATAAATGTTTAGTATTATTAGAGCTTCATCATGCGCTGTAGTAAACAGCTTTAAGAAACCAAGAACACATTTTAATAAAACTTACCTCTGAAGGGTGCGCGGAGTTAGTGCTTGGGTGTTACTTCAAGGCGTTGTTTATATTTGCAGGCAGACTAGGTATTATAGAAAAAATATGTATATCACAATATTGGATCAGAAAACATTGCAGACGTGAGTAATTTAATGCTGGTGGGGGATATAATTGGCTCAAGGGCACCTTTGGCGAAATTATATTTTGTCTACTCACGGTGGGATCAGATTTTATCAGCCCCAGATAACCCCAGAATCCAGCAAGGAGGATGCTTGTACCCATCGCATGATGGGTGGGTGCCTGCGAGATTTAACCAGCGCATTCTACAGCGAGGGGGATGCTAATCCACCAGGCCACAGCTGCGGTACGACAACAATATTTTTTGGAAACATTAATGTATATGGGCCATCTAGTAGAAAGGTAACTTGTTAACACATCGACCATGTAGAATCGCTAAATATGTCACTGTGTACAGTGCGCTTCCATCGACAACGCTACAAAGCTTGATTTTTCATTTAATGATAATTGGTACGTCGCCAACAATTCTTCAAAAAATCAAGACAACACAGCGGCAACGTGTGGTACTCAGCAGATTTATTTACAGTCCCGCATAACTTTACACTGGTGCCCACATTTGGCAAGGCGAAGAACCCTTCAGACGCTGGAGAGATTAGGTAATTTATTGCTACATTTGATCCGAACGTGTGTCGCAGGACAGCCAATGAACAGCGTTATTGCCTGCAGACGCGCGCCATGGCGACAGAATCTAATACACGTGGCACAGAAATAGCCCCACAATATCAACGGAAGAAGGGGGACAAATCTCCTTCAGTTCCCAGGAGAACGATTCTCAATCTGTCTTCTTCGAGGCTCTTGGGGAAATTACGTTGAGGGCCAAGATACCAAAGAGGTTGAACGGTGGGAGACGAACAAAAGAAAAACAAAGGGACAAGGGAGTAGGTCTGCCGGAACAATTCGGAGAAGGAAAGTTTGGCGAATCTACACTGAGCGAACGCCGGTATTTAGATTTGTTTTCGGCCAGGGGCGGAGAAGTTGGAGAGTGCCTGCCAAAGACATAGATCAGGTGAGGAACCCCCGGGTGGCCGTGTGAGATGGAAGCGAATTCTTTTGGCCATGCGATCGGGCCTCGCACTGCAGACACCAGGCGTAGAGATCTGCACATATTGGATTCCTTCTTGACTAATGAACAGAAAACATCACCGCCGACAAGTTGCTTGTTTTGTAACAGACGAAGCAGAGCTCCCGTTGGATTTCCAGGCGGAAGAAGCAGGCCCTAGCGACATGGCCGCCCTTTGAGAACGTTGCGCCACCGCGCAGGCTGTTGCTGTCGTGCTTTTGCAGTGTTGCGATCTTTCACTGAAGCAGATTGAACGCGCCTCATATTTCGTACCTTGACATTCGCTCTGAAGCGAAGATGACGAAAGCAGGAAACGAGGAGTATTCGTGGTCGACAACAATGCGCGCTGCCCATTCGTTCTTATGCTTTGCGCAGGAAGCAATGGTTCACTTAGGGTGTCGAATTTAATCCTTTATCCCCCCCCCCCCCCCAAAAAAAAAAAAAAAAAAACTCACCATATACAAGAGAAAATAATGCGTCAGCAAGTAAATGCCAAGTAATGGGAGCTGCTGCTGCTATTATCTGCCAGTGTTATCGCCAGGTATAGCGTAATCTGGTCTAAGGAACCACTTAAACACTTTATTCTTACGATCAAAAAACATTTTATACGTACAAGCACCTTTTATCAGAAAATAAAATAAAACAATATGATATGAGGATCACTCAAGACAAATTTCATTTCGGAAAGGGGGAGTGAGAGGATGGAGGTGGCTGACAGAATGGCACGGTCATAGGCCTGGAACAATTTATCTCGTAACGTTAAGCGAATCTATTGGTTTCACAGGTATAAAAAAATCTCGGAAAAAAATTGTTTCATGCCTTTAACGTCAAGTGCAATATTATGTACATTGTTACCAAATGAGACACTGTGCAGGCACTCTGGCGACCACCATCCTTACTCGAGTGAGAGAGAAGTCCTTTTAGAGTGCACCGAATAGCTCTAGAGAACGGAAACCAGGGCGTGCTGGGAATCCGGCGGACTCTGTTATTTTACTGTAATGTTGCGATCTCTAAGTGATTATGTTTCGAGAACTCTGAGTATATCACTTTTTTAAGGGTTGTGGTGAAATTTTACAGGCTCGTCAGAGTTAAAAATTCGTAAAGATATCATGAGCAGCTAAATATGGCCTATTTTAACGTGGCAATACGATAGCCGAAAATCACCTGATGCTTCACATGGTGGCCTTTATGCATGCAAAAACTTTCCTTTTTTTTTTTTTTTGCGCGCGAAGTATTTTGGTAGCAGAACAGAATAGAAAGACATTTATAAACGTTGCGCGGACTAGGGCAAACAGGGCGTATCTCCGGAGGCCGAAGCTCTTGCGAATGATCGTCCCATGATGGTTTGATGCCAGGCGGTGTCAACTTTCTCGTGGGGTGAGTTCTTAAATCTGTGCTCTCGCCATTTCAGCGTAGAGTGACGCCGCTTCATGACGCCGGCGTTCCTGCCCTAATGCGCACATTGGTCGACTCCTCACCTTCTATAGACATCTATCGCAGGGGTCTGGAACACACAGCCGTCGGACCTCACCGCGTGGCCGATGACAGATTTTACCAATTCCCGAAGAACCTAGCTTGTTCCTCTATTCTGACCCAAGATAACCAGCAGCCGTGAATAATTCCTGAAAACTGGCCGCCGTGGCTTCCTTCAGTAGTGAGAGTTTCAAGATGACAATCCAGAAACTCATTTGGAGGGGGAATTTTTTTTTACAGAAAATAATTTGGTTGACCGGTGTCCTTTGGTGCAGTTTCTAATTTGTTATGACAGCTTTAATGCGTTCGCATAACACTCTCCATGTTGGATACATATTTATGTTCGACCGTCTGAAACCGTGGTTGGCGGGCGGAAAACTCGAGTGTGTGCGGCTAAATTAGTGTAATACCACTGAATGGCATATCGTAACTCGAGTGGCTCTTGTAGCGGTTCCCAGTGACCCCTGTCGACAGCGCACCGACGTTCCTTCTTTCGCTGCAGTTCGCTTCGTTACTGTTTAGTAATGCATTGGCACACATTTTGATTAAAAAAAAAAAAAAAAACATTGGTAAACGCGTATGATGTAACAGACGCCCGATCCATTTCTGGAGGAGCTGGCATTGCTGATCGTGTGACGCAGTATGAGGAGTCACGTGGCCACACTTGATATGGACTGCCTCTGGAAGGCCAAACTGTTCAATTCGAAAATTTTATTTATTGTTAGACATTGAGCTTTCTTGTGCTCTTAGTCATCTGTAGCCTGTAAAAGATTGTGATCTCAAGCTGGTATTGACTTCTGTGGAAATCTTTTTTGGCATATTTTTCAGTGTGCGATCGAAAGAAAAAAAAAGAATAACTTGATGCAATATCGTATTATTTTCATAGAGGGAAACGATCAAACATAACTTGCGAAAAGCACTGCAGGCTTTCTATGACGCAGCTTTCTTTTAATACGTTAGCCTCAAATCCTCATGCTGGAAAAATAAGGCTCTCTGAAGCCTCGGTTCGCTAGTGTGAAAGCGTAGAGAAGTACATTACATCCTCCACTCCATTCGCAAAGGATAGTGTAGGCAGAAAGAATGTTGGAGAAGGACGAAAAGAGGATGGCAGGCGTGTCACACAGTGGTTGCCATACCGAATCCAGCCAACCACTCTCACGGTCTGAGCCTTGACCACCGAGAGCTTAACAAGGGCGGTGCACCACCCTCTGTCCTAGCAGTAAGCGTCACAGCTGACGGATGAGCGACGAAGGGTAAACAAATGAATCTGCCCGCAGGTATGAGTCAGGTGGCGAGGGGGCACAGATATGCGCTCGCAACTCTATTTGTTGATTCTTCACGGCGCATTCCTTAGTCGTGACGTAGGCTGCTGGGCGCGTTGGCCTAGTAACGTTCTCAGTGGTGACGTCTGCACCCGCCACTGGCTCCTCCGTCCGGGGCGAGAACGCCAATACTAACGCATATTCTGCCGCGTCAATCCATTAATAGTGATTTTTTAAGGCGAAAGTCTTTAAAGGCTCATGCTGTCGTGGACAAAGTGTGTCCCGCTTTTGCGGCGTTCTGATTGGCCGAGGAGGGATGCGTCCCTGCCATCTGCAATGCCACACTTGAAAGCGCGCCAAGGAACGCCACGCGACAGGAGCGATGATGTACCGTCCAAATGTAAACTTGTCGGAGAAAGTGCGACAGATACTGCGCCTTTCCTTTGCTGTAAACGAATTTTAATTATATGTAGCACTGCAACGAACGCCGACAAGAGGCTAACGATGGGAGGCAAATTATAGGATAGGAATGGTAGGCTTTCGCCATTCTCCTCTTAAGAGACATCTAAGAGACCCTATAATTATTTTTTTTTGTCCGTTATCATGATGGTAGAATATCATGGCAGATATGACCTAATAATTCGTGTTGATGGAGGAGGATTAGGGAATACCTGTACTTGTCATAAACAGGGCTGATGCGCCGATTCTCAAAGTTTGCTAGAACACTACCACGTTTCATGTGAGTGTGTTTGCATGGGCCAGCTTGAACATTGAGACGAGGACGAACACGACACATTGCTGCGTCCAAATGTAATCGCACCGACTATCCCAGAAACATTCTACTCTGCACGCTAGCGCACGCAAAAAGGGGCCCCGCTCACTAATATATCGCCACATTAATTTTGAACAACCCTTATTTATTAGTGAGGAACAGTGATGTTGCGGGAACGAACGGAATAGTAATTGTTTTTCTATTTAAGCAGATACAACAATGTGCGACTGGACGGGCTTAAAAAAAAAAAAAAAGAGTGTCTATGTCTGCTTGTTATGTGCGAAGAACATCAAAACGGATACTTATATATTTTCTGCGTAATCCGCCTTTCCGTGCTTGGCGACTCGGCATCCAAATTTGCCTCCATGGTTCCGGCCTCTTGCTTCAGCCTAGTGCAAATTGCAAGATTATTCGCCCTGCACTTATGACCGCACCGAGCGATCGCTCCGCTCTCGGGACCGACGCATTTGAAGATCTTAGCAACAACAGCAGCAAAATAGCACGAGGCTCAAAATTAAGCAGATCAGTGCTCAGAGAACTGCAGCAGTTTGTACGACCCAGTGCAAAACTTTCCCCATCTAACCGTTCACTCCTTCGGAACTACTTTTCACGGAGAGGTGGCATTTAGTAATTTTTCGTCAATATTTTGTTTGCGTAGGGCACTTGAGTGTTGTGATAAGAAGTAATCAATAAATAATTATCGTCTGATGCGACCGTATGCCAAAAGAACAAGCTGATGCATGCATGGATGGACAGAATATAAAAGCGTCCCCTTTGAAGCGGGCTGGTGACAGTTGCCAACATGCTGGAGTTTTGTTTTCTTGTTTTTTTTTTGTCCATTAGATCTTGAGTGCTGTTATTAATCCGTCAACTACTTCGTCATTTCAGTTACTACTTTTTTATTTTATTTCTATCCTTCTAACCTTATGTCGTATTTCTGCTTTTCATCCACCAATCTTCCTATCGTTTTTTGATAACTTGCACCGCAGATTCACTCAACCGACCAGCGGAGTCTCTAAAACTCCAGGGCCTCAGGAAAGGTGACGGCGCCCGCATCGACATCCAGAAGGATGCCATCACATTCCAGTATGAGATATTCAATTGTTTCTTCGGATTTACCGCGCACTGCACATGTGCCACCTTCTTGGTTAAATTTGTTTTTGTAGTTGCGTGTTCCAAGTCACTCAAATCTAGCTTCAAAAAGTAGGGCACTGCTTCTTGAGTTATCATAGAATGATTCCCTCCTGATCTGCTTTCGCCAGTTTAGATATACTTTTACATTCTGCTTCTTTTCCACAGGATATATCCAATGTTTACCTTCTGTGTTTTTATCTGTTGTTTAACGCTCTTTATCTCTCCGTCCTTGTGCTCTACATACTTTGTGGTTAGTTTCCTAGTTCTTTTTCATTTTAAGTCAACGTTTTTTAGGTACAGGTATTCAATTACTTTAGCTGCCCATCTAATACTGTCCGTTTTTTCAGACGTTCCGCATATAATACTTTACTCCTAGCTTCCCATGCTTCGAAAGATGCCCAGCCCGTCTGTACTGGCAGCGCCATCTGGCGCTCATTTCAGGTGTGAGTTATTTGTAGTGCAGCTTTCGTAATTGAACCTTCATTCCTCCGAAAACGCGATGGCGCTACCAATGCAACTTTGCGAAATTTTTTTCCGCCGTCGCATCAGATGATGATGATGATGATTACGCTATTATTACTTAATACATAAAAAAAATACCCCACCAAACATAATATAAAACAAAATTACCTTTAAATGCCCCTCTAGTCAGAAATTTAAGCCCGAACAAGGGAACAGTAAGGCCGAGAGAATTGTTTCTCTGTGCTCAAAGCGACGCAACAGTTATTGCAAACAGCTTGTTTGCATGCATCTACTAGAGAATGTGAAGCATTATAGTTATCGCACCGGAGCAGACGTGTGCAGCACCTACAAAGGTACTAAGTCAAATGCGGCGTTAGCGGCAGATGGCGCCAGTGCATGTCTTTGCTCCCAATAATCTGGGTGGCGGCGATGGCCCGGGGGCAGAACGACCCTCCCCCTTCGCACAAGCCCCTCTAGCCCCCTTCTCCTACGGACGACAATGAGAGCCTCGCTCTGTTTCCATTCAAACGGGTTGCGCGGCAGCACGAACGGCGGCGGGCACCGCCATCTGCTGGCGGGAGTTCAGCAGATGGCGGTGTGCTCTATCTTTTCGCGATGCTCCGTCGCGAAAGTCGTTAGGAACAGCCCTCTACCGGAGCGCGGCTCGATATCACCGGGGCGGCCGTTCCTCCTCCGATGCGGTGCTCGCCGGCCACGGAAGAGGGAACTTTTGCCCGCGGCGCGCGCACCGGGTACGCGCGCTGTTGGGTGAGGGAGGGGGAGTGGGGGAAGTCATGAGAAGATGGGCCGCACCTTGCCTTGGTCTTCCTTCTCCCTCCCGTCTCCTTCCTTGCAACCATTAGACGGCGGCGGCCCCAGTGCATGCGCGCCAACACAGTGCGCTCCACCTTTGGCGGCTGCCTCTCCCGTCCGAAGCGTCATATCGTCGCTAGTCACCAGAGGTCCCCGTGGAACAGAGACGCGTGCCGAAAGAATGAACGGTGCATTTTTGGAGAGTCTACTGATGCGCAAATAAGTGCGAGCAGCGCCTCATGACGCACTGACAACAGCCACTAGAAAAAAAAAAAAAGATAAGGAAATCGCACAAATGGGAAGAGAGAAGCAGGCAACCAAACGAAAAGTATTCTCGCGGGTAAAGCTTGTCGCCTTGCTCAGGAGGGGAACGCTTTTTCGTACAAAACGAGGAAAGAGAAAAGTACACATTTTGTTTCTATTTTGCCCTCTGCCATTCGCAGAATTCATCACCTTTCGCTGGTAGGCTGCCAAAACTGCAAGAGGCACCAATCCGGAGAGTGTTGAAACACTGTTCGGAAATTGAGCACAGTGACAGCAGCCCGTCATAGCAGGGATCCATAACAGGGGCATACTTCTCGCAGCCTCGGGTTACTCCAAGATGAATGGAGACAGTCCTTTAAGAAAATCAGGTAATACGACGGAACCAAGCGCAGTCGGGATTGTCTTCTGCCCCTCAGCCGAATCGCAATGGCTGCAAATTATAATTTTCTAAGAGAGGGGGAAAGCCTTGGTCATCCGACGCACATGAAAACCCGGAAAAACGGGCACGTTTCCAATGCATGTGTATCCAAACTTTACAGCAACGTTATTCTGGCCACCTAGTTTAACGTGCTCCCCGCAGAGTTCGCAGAATCTGTTCGTTTAACCATAAAACGAGGTTATACCATACCACGGTTTTACACGAGTTATCCTCTCTAAAATTTAGAGCCTCAAGTTTCGAAATAAATAAATAAAATTGCTAGCCAGAGTGACATCGATTCACAGCCTAGGAAGGTTACAAATAATAATAATAAATAATTGGTTCACAGGAAAGGAAAGGCGCAGTATCTGTCACACTTGTTCTGTGGACACCTGAACCACGCCGTAAAGAAAAGGAATATGGTGGGAGTGAAAGTGGAAAGAGAGAAAGAGGAACCGTAGTGGAGGGCTAAGAAGTAATTTCGACCACCTGGGGATCTTTAGCGTGCGCTGACATCGCACAACACACGGACGTCTTTCCGTTTCGCTTAATATGAAAAACGTGTTAGAATAGACGGCATAGAAACCAGGGATGATTGTGTGTGATAACCCATCCAGAATCGCTGTAGTTTCCGACAGCCTTGGCTTGTTTTTCTATGTCACAGT
This sequence comes from Amblyomma maculatum, assembly GCF_055883805.1. Lineage (NCBI taxonomy): Eukaryota > Metazoa > Arthropoda > Arachnida > Ixodida > Ixodidae > Amblyomma > Amblyomma maculatum. The sequence continues at coordinate 227,922,794 of NC_139344.1, forward strand.
TGCTTCCACACAACTTCAGTGATGCCTGACACGGCGCTTTACTGCTACTTAACCTAATTCTTTACGTCTTGTACGAAAATTTTCGCTGCATTTCTACGTGATTGAAAAGGCGGCAGGCAATTGAAGACACGTACTCTTTAAGCACATAAAATGCCCTCAGTTCGTCTTAAAACTTCGTCACGGTCACGAACGAACGTTGAATACTTATGTACACAGGTATTTTAAGAAAGTACTCTCCCTTCAACGCTCCCCTCCATTCTCCTTTCCGTACATATTCCTAAGCGTTTACATTTCGTCACTACGATTTTTTTCTCTTTTCACAGAGTAGAATGATCTTGGCTAGTAACGACGTAACGCCTTTCCCCTCTTCCCGACGGTTTTTCTTCTGCGATCGTATCTGCATGAGTAGCCAAGAGATACAATAGGAGGAACATATACACGGACCTATTTATGTACAATTACCTGCTGGTCGAAAAAAATAATATAATAGGAAGTTCCCTTACTTCTCGCTTTCCAAATGACCAAGGGTTAACAGCGATAGCTGAATCAAACTCCCTGCAACGGTACCTACTTCCCGACCGACGATCTAAAACCTGTACAGCCGCCTGTGTACCACTACAACAGGACAGCCAGTAAAAGCATTACTTTCAAGATACCAAATTACGAGTACGACGCCGTTTTTGCCCCCGCGAGAGTGTCCCTATGTGGAGCTATCGCAGTCAAGAAAAACGGAAAGATTTTTTTTTTTTTTTCTGGTAGTGAGTTATAAGAACGCTGAAGAAATAAAGATATAGCTGAGCACAGGGACGTTGCCCATTAAGATGCTATCCTCTCAAGGTAAGTCACATGAACTTATTCGCTTTTGACCGTAACGTGGAGACAGAAAAGTGGTCATTTTCTCATTGTGAACGGGGGAATCCTTATGAGCAATAGTCACACTAAGAGGGCCGCGGTAGATGGACGCACTTACGTCACAGAAGCAAGTCAGCGCCAATCTGTCAGCAGACTGAAACAAACTAACGCTGTGACGAGTAAAGAAAAGGAACTGTCTGGACAAACCTATTTAGCCAGCGATCTCCTTACCTGGAAATGGGGACGTTTACACGCTGACACCGAGGCCTGAGTTGCGACGCTTTGGCAAGAATTGGAGTCGGTGTCTTACCCAGGAGGAAGTGTCAAACGAGAGGGCGTTTTGGCTTACATGCCCTAAATGCAGCGTGATGCCAATCATGAGCGTAGAATATTTATAAATAGACTTCCTGGAACCATACACGCGCAGACAGCTTTCAGCGGTGGTAGATAGTCGTCCGCAACTGTCATCCCCTGTCTAGTCCACTTCAATTTCCAATTTCGCGTTTGTATAGTGATGGCGTTAGTACCTCGAACGTTGTCCTCGCTAAATCTGCTAGGCACTTCCTTTTTACGTATGCGTCCAAAAACGGCGTCACCCCCCCCCCCCCCCCTCCCCTTCCCCAATTCGTATCCCACCGTGGAAGGTACTACGTTCTGTCGCCTGAAGATGGCACCCTCTCCACAGGAGACCACGCAAGACAATGCGCTTGCTTCGAGCTACGCCCTAATGGACGTCAAACGTGCTCGAGTTGCTTCGCACGGCGGATTTGCGATCGTAAAACTTAAGGCTTGACGCAGGGCTCCACGAGTCATAAAATATCGCAGGCGCTTGATGGGCTGCCAGGACAAAAACGATAAAGCGAAAATACTGTTTCACCGTTTCGCAACGCGTTTCTTTTCCATTCTACGTAACTCTTTAGCTGTCTTAAAACACCCGAGGCGCTGGCGCACACACATGGGTATATTTCTTCGCCGCGTTTGGAAACAGCGCAACTCGCTGCTAAGAAAAGCCGCATATAGCCACAAATAACACGACATTCTATAACTACCACGAAGCACTAAAGTGACAGGGATGCTGGTGTACGCTAGGAAATCCAATAGAACGGCATATGCTACAAGTCATAGCAAGTACCGTATACGCTCTCGTCACGCACTCAACATCACAGACGTACTATCATACATAAAATATAGTTGATTACAATATTCCAGTGGTCGATCCCATTCTAATAACAGCTATACTATGATGAGCTTCGCGCGTGGACCTATAGCGGCTGCACCGTCTGGTGGCTACAAAAGGCTGCGTAGGTGAAACCTTTTGAAGCCAGCCTTCCGGTTAACGAAATACCGCAACTTGATTGGCGCTGGCGCCACACAGCAGTGAAACAACGCAGACAAACACAAACACGCATAGCTATACGGCGCAGCAAAGCAAACAGAACAAATTCACAGTATAACGCCACCTTGTCCCTCTCATCGGTCCTCAGATAACTTTCCCCCTCAGTGCACACTGCCCCGCCGAGGGTACGCTGCTGTAATGAGATACATCCGGGCGGCTCGGAACCTTTCATCTTGAACTATCAGCTGCGCTATCCCACCGTTCGGCGGGATGTCAGCCGCCTTGCGGCTGTGTTGAGCTGTCCGTACAGCGCACACGTCAGAAAACGCATTTGTTCGTGACGCGGCAACCAGGGGTGCTTGCAAAGAGCACACGTGCAGAATAAGTGTGGGGCCTAACATGAGCAATCTGTCATTGACGGCGTCTCAGTGACGCGTGCACTCCTCGTTCGTGTGCCTGCGCGTAGCACTTGTTCGGGATATGCCGACTCCAGTGACCATCAGGTGCTAAAATCCGAGCGACAGTCGACGGCCCTCCGCGCAGCATAGTCTGGCGGTGGCGACCTCTCACTGCACATTCACATCACCTCGCGCGAGAAGGTCTGCAGTCGTATGCCATTGTGGCGGCTGTGGAGCTGCGGCAGCGTGTAGTACATGTCGTTCGTGTGGCAGGGCAGACGTCCGGCGATCGACGCAGTCTCACGAACGTACGACACTCCTTCGTCGAGGCTGGCGCCGAAAGGAGCGCTCGTTGCAGTTGGTAGGCCTGCAATACACACATATTGGTTGTTACACATTTGCCCGGATTCCGGTAGGCGCGAGCAGACAACAGAGTCATGGTACCTGTTAAAAGGATGGGAATGATTGTTGGCATAAAACTGTGATAATTTTCACGGGAAATATTGCGTGTTTGTGTACTAGTTATAATTTCATTTATATTTTTTTTTTTCCTTGGCTTCGTTGTCGACGACATCGGCACCTTGGGACTCCTCTCCTCGACATGCGAGGCTGAACTGACTTACACGTGGCTTACGGAGTTTTTATAAATGCTAGGCGTAACTAGCCGAACGGGAAACTGTGTTGACGTCAGAACCTGTTGCGACGTCTGCTGGACACATACCGTCGAATCTCACGGAATCTCGCGCACACATCTCGCGGACAAGTCTCGCGGACGCGAGATTTTCACCATGGGCCTAGAAATGCTTCCGTCCTAGAGCACATAACGGTGGCTTGCGTGTTCTATTCGTTCCCCTGATATTATGCTTCGCAAGACAATTCCATGGGGATGCTTGTCGCGCCTGTACATAGCTGTCGTATAATTTTGGTCCGAGCCGATACTTGATTCTGTGCACTCGTGTGTTGTTTCGTTGCAGGTACCACGGATTATCTCGGACGAAGCATCGACGGCGGCGGCGGCCCACGCGCCCAACTTGAGGCAGGGCAAGCGAGAGAGCTTTCAGTTAAGGTCGGTCGTTGAATGAAATGTAGCTACAAGAAGTGCTACAGTTTTGTTCACTGGGGGGATTATATTTCGCACGTAAACAAGTTCATAGGGTTCTATGAATTACTTTGCACCAAAATAAAATGAGAGGAAGAAGATGGCTACAAAGTATGGAAGAGCACTGAACAAGGGTTGAGGGGTAGCTTCAGTTCGCAAGTCGAACCAACGTTTCGCCCAGACGAAGACGAGTCCCCTTGTCGAAACGTTGGCTCGGCTTGCAAACTTAAGGCTACCCCTCCACTCTTTCGCACCAAAGTGTTGTATATAAGTTTGGCTTTCTCTATTTTCCTAGATCAATGTGCTTTTTTTTTTTTTTTTTTTCAGTCCGTTTTGGCACGAGCATATACAACGAGCCAGTTCAACATTGTTCTGTTTCTCTTTTCTTTTGTTTTGTTTTCTCCTTGCAGGTCGGTTTTTCAGTGGACACTCGCGTTTCTTGACATTAATATGCACAGTTGTTATAATTTTGTGTTGGTGTCAGTATGTATTCATTAGAGACTTGATTTTGTCAGTTTTATTTCGTTTTATTACTTGTGCTCACTTGGCAATATAATAGACCCCTATTGCTAATCTCTGGTCGCAGGGCCGGTGGGTGTTGCATATTTTGTGTGCTGTTTAAGGAACGACAAATATAAATTTGATTTGAAACGAAAGCATTCCATCAGCTCCTCTTACCAATCTCAACCTATCAATACTTTTCAGTCCTTAATACTGAAATTAGATATAAGAAAAAAACCTTCGACCATACCCTTGACGAACACGATGAACCAATATGCAGTATATTGGGGTGTGAACTAAATTTATTCCTGGTCTCTCTCCAGTAAACGCAAGAGGTAAGGAAAAAAAAAAGGCGAGGCCTAAGAGCGCAGAAGAGCTATGAGTACTTCGTCACCAACACCGAAGAAAGGACAAGATGCGATAAGCATGAATGCACAGCAGATAGGAAAAAGTTTAAGAGGGGGCACATCAGCCATTGGGCAATCTGAGATTTACCAAGTGATAACTATACGCACCTAAGAAATTGATCTAGACGTGCGAAAGATGAGGAGCCGTGTTGCATGTTATGTGCATCTGGCCCCATCCTCCCACTGCTTATTTTTTTTTTTTTTTTTGCAGTTGTGAGTTTTCAGTTCACAGTGCCAGCGAATGTGACCAAAGACTCTCTCTTATTTTGAAGCGCCATTAGTGTAGAACAAAATAATTTCCCCTTTGCTTTCAATAACACCTCGTCTTTAGAGAACGCCGATTACACTGCGTGTGCCGGGGACGTCCGTGACATACCGAGTGTTAAAGTTTTTAGTAGAAGGTCCAAATATTAAAAAAAAAAGGGTAACGAACCTTAGATTAATTTCAGCCCTGGGGTTAATGGGGGCCACGATAGGCAACAGGGAAGACCCAGAAGGTTTCGATTAGTTCGCTGATGAACTAAATTAGTTAGTTAATTTGGTGAATTTTAGATGTGTGTGTGGGGGGGGGGGAGGGGGGTTACGTTGCATTTGCAGAGTTGGAGCTCATCCTCGAAATAGTATTTTCATTCATTCATTCATTCATTCATTCATTCATTCATTCATTCATTCATTCATTCATTCATTCATTCATTCATTCATTCATTCATTCATTCATTCATTCATTCATTCATCTATAAATACTGTGCATGGTCCTACATACAAGACCATAACAGGGGGTTTCACACATTTGCACAATAACAACGAAACAAATGACTAAAAGAGGAGAGATATAGCAGGCAAGGCATTAGCAAAAACAAAATTTCAGCATCACACTTTATCATTATTATATTAGGATACCACACACGCTCACACACTACATCATTTTTACATTAGAATACAACACACGCGCACACACTACCTAATTATTATACAAGAATACCACACGCTCACGCACTACATGATTATTAAACTAGAATAATAGATATGTTCATCGCGCCCAACGTACGTAGGATTATATTAGAGCATGAGACCAGTTCAAATCACTTAGTAGGTGAGTACTCAGATGATCACCGGTTATGTAAGCTGCGCTACGCTTACATAGCCGCACGAAATAAGATTTTCTAAAAAAGAAAAATATAGCGCGCATTACAAGACCCAATAATGTCGCACTGATAGGCGAAATTACGCAGTAACAAAGAGCCAGCGAACGCGTCCAGCGTAGATAGCTCGGCCAAGCGCGCTTTGAGGCCAGAGAGCGAGCGCAATGGCTGAGCGCATTGTGTGCTACGCGGCGGCAATATTCGAGGCCGCGGTCGCCGCTTTCGAAGCGAAATTGTCGATGAACAGCCGCATGTCCGTCTGCCTCTCACGTGATGCCAGGATAGTGGCGAAATCTCTGCGTGGAGCGATCTACGTCACAGGCGCTGTGCTAGTGTGTGAAACTGCCTATCAGGGCGACATTTGTGGGAACCTTTAAAGGAATCTTTTCTCAAGGCTGAACTATATAGAGGACGAGCTACAATTTTTCTATGCAACATACCTTCTAAAGTTAATGTTAAAGAGCTAACAAATCTAGTTAAGTAGCAAATTAATTGAAGTAGCTGGCCTGGTGTCCGCTGCATAGCCAGCAATAACAGCTCCAGGAATTAAATAAATCTAAAGCCAGTTACCTATAAACTAAAGTCTTGCACATTTAAAAAAAGAATAAATCAAACAAACAAACAAAAAACATCCGGTAGATTTGGCAACCAAGGTAGACAATGATTTGAAAACTCCATGAAACAACACACGGACTTAGAATGGCGGTCGGTAATCCCTTCGGATGAGGAGCAAACAACGGCTTTTATTAGAAGCTGTTAATAAAGCGCTTACGTGGAGAGAGTAATTAAAAAGCACAGAAGGAGACTGTACATCACAATGATAGGGAAATATTAAGATTCACTTCCCTGGGCAGCGTCAAACGCTCATCAAGGGAATATCGTTACGAACCGCTGAGCTACCAGTACACCCTACTTTGTGCACGCAGCTGCCCAGCTGATCGTTATTTCCGCAAGCAGCCTCGCGCGAGATGAGTCACACTAGCCTTAATATACACTGTTGGCTTTCGATGAAGATGCCTGCTTGAGGTTACAAGCTTTCGTTTTATTATTAAAAAATAATCGTAACAGAAAGGAAGCCTGCCCGATTCTTTCTATGTACTACTGCACTCGTAGCGTAGTGATACAACGTTGCGTTGTGATCACCTGCGTATATCGAACTGGTGACAGCTCTCGCCTGGCTAATTAGAGTGGCGCTTCTAATCACTTATGCCATTTTCTTCTCTCCCGAAAAGAAAATTCTGCACTTTCTCTTTTTTGTAAAGTATTCTCGTATCATTTTACCATTATCACTATTAGGAGGAAGATGCCTAGAACATTTCCAAACTCTAAAGCGTCTGCGCGGTCTCTTTGGTTTTCTCGTATACTGGGGGCTTGAAGTACATAAATTCTATGGCAGTGTACTCGACCTTCTTGTAAATGGCAAAACTCCGCCACAGCGTCAAACTTTTGGCGCTATCATTTCGCCTTCAAGCACTCATGCCCCCCGGAAATCAAACCGCTTCTTCCCTGTTGATTTCTAGCCGTCTCTAGTTCTGCAACGTCGGTTTAGCCAACTTGCTCTGTCGCGACTCGCCAGTGGATGCGTACTTTCTGTGTCAATGTGTCTCGCTACGCGCTCTCTACTAGCTGCACTATGATGCATGCACTTTCAACTGTCCCCTACATGCGCGACTCTTCAGTGTCACCACATTGAATGACAAATTTTGGTGTCCAGCATTGCGCCAATCATGGAAGAATTGGCCGCTGATGATTTACCACGCTTGGTGCAATGAAATTCTACTACTTGGACCTGAGCACTGCGTGAATAAAACATCTGTTCAATTCCTGTAAGTGCAACTTTTTCTATTTTTTTTTTTAAATCGCAACGTTTATAATTTTGGGCCGTAGGTCCCATTGAGTGACACGGTATGTGTGCCACTCGATGGCACAGAGTGTCTTAAGCTATCAATCTAATCGAACCTCCGTTTTAGGCAACAAAACAACCACTATTGGCAATCTTATAGTTCAGCAACGTGGTGCTCTTTCCCACATTTATTTTCTCCGCAATGACAAGTGTGTTTATTTTAACCGCTCCTAAAGGTAAGGTGATCAAGCAGGCGAAGAGAGCCTAACAGAATTAGGTCGCAATGTGCTTTAACTATAGGGAGTCTGTGTTAAAAACCGGCTCCTTGTTGTGCCCTCACAATGGAAGGTGCCAATTTGTCCACATTTTTCCAAGTAAATTTTAAGGCTTAAGGCTCAGCCCTACCGTACGATGTTTAACCAGCGGTCTAAGAGCGTTAATGGCTCGTCGGTTTGGTACCAAACTCCAAGTTCATTTTTTTTTTGTTGTTGTTGGCTACCGAGACGAGACGAAGGAAAAGTTTGTGCTTTCAAATTATGCGATTTGATCATTCATCACAAACTAACAAATATTGTGCGTTATTGGAGCTATATATGAAAGTACAAATTATTAGAGCTTAAATTAATTATATATTTATCAATTAGATTAATTAAATTATGATTAGCTTATTTTAAATAAACAGACAGCAACAAAAAATTGAGGCGTTCGCCAGTTGATTGCATGGCCATGTAATGACAGCCGTGCTCTGACAGACATTGAGAGCGCGATAGGTGCATGAAGGTAGTGTACTTTCCAAACGAAAAAAAAAGCTACCTTAATTGTCAGCAATAATAATAGACTGAAAACAAGCTGCTAATTCATTCGTAAAACAGGCCTACTACGGGCCTGCGCAAACCCATACCACCCGGCATGAAATTATTATCAGTTAAGCTCCGCAAAGTAGGAGGGGGTGGGGGGGGCTGCAAGCATGGTAAACACACGAAGATAATGTCGAACAAAAGAGCTACTGTGAAAGCAATTTTGCGTTCCTAGAAAAAGAGAATAGCAATATAAGTTCTACTAACCTTTAATGTCTAGTACTGAAACTTCCTCTTCCGCAGCATCGTAGGCTTCTTTACGTACTGTTGCGTTTCTGTCGATTGTTGCAAGGCATCTGCGAGCGTCCCCAAAAGAGAAGCACATACGAGTTAACGGAACGTTTTAAGTATCTAAATAGTAACTTTCTTTACAAGGCTTTAAACACTACCGCCGTATGAAGTAGAATGGAAGAGAATCCAATGACTAAGAGAAAGTTGGTCCACTCTAACCATGCATCAATTTTTTTCGAAAAAAGGAACAAAAAAATTAAAAGAGCCGGAAGGCTGTAGATGATGCTTGACATGTCACTCAATAAACATCTAAGCTGTAGAGTCTCTATGAATCCACATGTGACAAAGATACTAACACAACAAAACGCAGTGGAGATGCAAATTTACGCTTCGAATTGAGACCGTTGTGGAACCGCAATCCTTAACGTTGTCAGGAGGCTGAAACTTTCACCGAGTCCCGCTGTTTTCTGCTGAATACCGTATAAAGGCGTTTGCGGCCTTCATACCAACCACGACCTCTATGGAGTAATAAAAACAGGCAATAAGCGTACAGAAAACGAAAAATAGCGGTGGTATGTTAAACGCCGATGCTTTTGCGGTGGAAGGTCAGGTTAACGTTCGGGCGCTCTCTACTTTTTCAGGATAAGCTAAAAGACTTGTGCAAAGTCATCAAAGTCATCAATTCCTTAAGAAAACGTAACAAACAAAAACCCAACTTGCATTGGCATCGAGGCCGAGAACTAACTACGAACCAATTTGTTGCATGCAAAAAAAGTCTCATTAGTTGCATGCACGAGCCAAAGCGGCCGGTGCGCTGGAGGCACATTACGTGAGCGCTAGAGAGGATGGGCAAAAAGTAGAGTATTCAACTGGCGGTTCATCATCGTTGCGCAGTTCGGCTGTGCGCCGTTTCTCCCCATGAGCAAAGGGACCGATAAAGTAAGATAAAAAAATAAATAAAACTACAAATAAATGGAATGAGAAGAAGCAGCCAGAAAATCCGAGGATTATTGCGCAAATCTAGCAGCTCCTTCTCCCACGGTCGACAACAGCGTCCGGTGAGTGGTGTGGAGGACGCGCACTGATAGGAGCGGATGGAACTTCTGTCCTGCTTCTTGCGCATAAACGTGTTCTAATTTTTTTTTTCTCCGAATAATCAGTCCTTGCGAGCTGTCTCAAGTATCCCTTGCCTTATACCTTCATAAAGAGGCGGATGTATGGGTCGGTCTTTTAAAGGTCGATCGATCTGTTGAGTAGTGCGCTGTCATTCGAACTATATACGCATGTCCGGTTGAATTTTTTTCCACACACACAAAAAAAGAAAAGATAAGGTTCAGCGCACTTTTACGCCGCTCTGCGATACTCGTCTCCCCGTGCAGCCACCTTGATTACCTCGGTGGAATACAGCTTCTCCGCATTACATACCCTGTACCTGTCTTTTTTGCTTTTCCTGACTTCTGCTAAAATGTGTAGGCCTATAGTTAATGCGCATATGTGGCCACTCCCCTGCGCGTCTCACACCGCCAGCTGTTGAGTGGATAAGTAAGCGTTCACCGCGGTGCTAATAAAGCAGACTGGTAAAGCCGTAACATATTTTTACGTGTGGCGAAAAGTGGGCGATAAGGCCTCCAATTCTATGCCTAGTATCACGTTGAGGGTTCGGGATCGCTTTTTGGTGCGCACCAGGGCTTCGTGGCGGGCACAGAGAAGGTGATGTGCTTCCGCTTTGAAGTGCGCCTCCTAATAATTGCCCTGTGTGTCTATTTTTTGTTTTAAAAAGAAATTACATATTTTTGTTTTAATCTCAGTTGTAATATCGAAGTTCACTGAAGCTCCTCTTTAAAAAGCTCAGGAGTAGATGAGTGCGCCTCATAAAGAGCGGTTGAGTTCGTTCTTTGGAGTGAACGAACGGCACTTTGTGCAAAATATTCAAAATTTGCCCGAACGGAGGCAAAACGCGAGCACTTGTTATCAGATTTTAGAGCGCAGCTTTCTGGCGCCCGTTTCTGCGTTTCGCGTCGTCGTCGCCGTCGCCGTTGTCCCTCGTAATCAGGTCCGCAGCCGGGCCAGCGCGCGCTCCTTCCGCCACCGTTCGCTGCTGCGTGTACCCTCACCCCCTCCCTCTTCCTCCATGGCAGCGACCGCGTTTTTTTTTTTTTTGTGACGTTTATTGCCTCAGTGCATAAAAGAAATGTTATGATGGATGAAGCGTGTGGTCAAATAAATTAAAAAAGGTTAGCTGATGCAATGAAATCGAGGAGAGAACGATGATGCGATCCCAGCATACAATCGGCATATGACTGCGGATTATGGGGGAAGAGGCCAGCTGCCATCAGGTGCTGGATCCGCGTTGGCTTCATCGCTGGACATTCCCACAGCAGGTGATGGATGTCAGCTTTTATATTTCTAGACTTGCATACGGGGCACCCAGGGTGTGGATATAAATACCGAAATTGTGGCCATTTTCAGATCCCTGCTGGTGTTAGGGCCACTCCAACTCTAATTCTTTGAAGCGCCACCTCCTCTGCACGGGTTAGACCACGGGGGAGGCTTACCGTACACGCAGGTATAAGAGCACGTGTACGGCGCCGGAGGTGCTCCTTTCTTGTTAAAAGCAGGTTAGCATTGTCCAATTTTATGAGGTTTTGCCATGCCGAGGTTGAGTTTGAAAGGCGGGTCGCAGAATCCGCATGGCTATGAGCACTTAAAAGGTCACGCGGAGTCCATTCAATACGAATTGGATTTGGTATGTGAGCGCTAGACTGTGTATATTTTGGCAGATTTCCGGGCTGCTACTAACGCGTCTAAGTAGCTTTGTCACCTGGACAGCACACTGGCCGTGGGAAGCATGGGAATGGCGGTCACAGAGCGAAGCGCCTCTTGCACTGCAAACAGTTCCGCACAAAACGAAGATGGAGGTTCCGGTAATTGAAATGATGTTTTGTTCATTGAAGACTTGCTAGGAGAGTAAACTGCTGTCATCACTTCGCAGGCTTGGATGCTTGCGTCGACGTAAATTATAATGGAACCATGTGGCAAGTGGGCGACTTGTTCCATAATTCCTGCCGTTTCCTGTGTTCTCGGTCGTCGTAAATCAGTTGGCTTGTTATCGCTCAGCTGTACAAAACGCCATGGAGGAAGCACTGGCAGTGGCGGTGGTAGTAGTGAATGTGTCGAAGCATAAGCCCTCAGAGCGCACGTTGCGTGAGAGAGTGTGGCTTTAAGCCTGCGTGCATCACGTCGTTGCTGCACCAGTTCATGTATTGTGTTTAGTTGCGCATTTTCTTGGAGCGCCACGATTGGTATAATGCAAGGAAGGCAGGTGATGACCCTCATTTTCTCTCGATTTATAGCCTCAAGTCGATCCCATTGTGCCCTTGTCAAATGCTGAAATTGAGCTTGATAAACAAGGCGCGGTTGCACAACTGCCCGCACCAACTGTCTTGTAACATCTGAGCGAGCGCCGCCCGTTTTTGAAGCAATGCGTCTAATCAGACCCAGAGTCTGTAACGCCTGTTTTTTAGCGCCAAATAGCCATGAAGTTCCAGTTCCTGACTCATGAATTGTTAAGCCCAATATTTTTTCTGTTGAATTTTCCTGAAGTGTGGTTCCCGATAGAAGGAGACGAATAGGTGTTGCCGATAGTTTACGGCGGCCCCAGCGGTTGGCGACTGATATGAATGTTGTTTTACTGGCGGAAAGTACTAGCCCAATGGAAGATGCATATGTACACGTAATATCCAAAGCTGATTGCAGGGCAGAGGATTGAGTCAGTAGGTCGTTGTGTGTGCTCCCCACCGTGTTGTCATCAGCGTATGTTAAGAATTTAGCATCAGAACTATCATGTAACCGCCATGCAAGGGAGATAAACGCAATATTAAATAATGTTGGTGACAACACAGATCCCTGGGGCACGCCGCGAAGAGGGACAAATGATCCTATGGCCTCGCCACTGAGGCGTATTGCAAATTGTCTACCGTCAAGGAAAGATTTTACAAAATTGCGTACTCTAAGTGGTAAATGGAGCATGTCAACTGAATTCAGAATGGCAGCATGACTAATATTATCATAAGCCTTTTCTACATCCATAGCGAGGACGGTGCTTACATTGTGGCTGCTGGTGGACGATAATACTGAGCACGCCAAGACAGCCAATCCGTCTTCTGTGCCTATAGATGGTCGAAAGCGAACTTGGGCCGGGAGGTAGAAACCGTGATGTTCAAGCCACCACGAGATTCGCGTGGCGAGCATTTTCTCAAACAAGCTTGGAAATTGTTGGCGTTAAGGAAATAGGTTGAAAGTTGCTTAGGTCTGTTGGCGCTTTCCCCTGCTTTGGAATCGGGATCACAATAGCCGATTTCCAGCTGGCTGGTACATCGCTGTCTAGCCATACCTTGTTAATGGTGTCAAGGAGTTGAGGAAGTGCCTCACCACTGAGGTTCTTGCAAGCCTCGTACGTAATGCAGTCCGGACCGGGCGCTGTCTTTCGGTTGGCTTTATCTACAGCTACAATCAATTCGGGCATGGAGAATGGGCTCGCGATTCCCTCGGTGTCGGCAGCAGATGGCAGCTTATCGACATGGTCTGGCATGCCCCACAAGTAAGTTCTTGTAACTGGTGCAGGCAAGACGTCGTACTTGGGGAAAAACTTTGCGCGCTGCTTGTCTTGCAAAATCATTCGGAGACAAGTTTGCTACAAAGCATGCTGTGGCCGCTGCATCAGAACGACGACAACCGTGCTTCATGGCATGGAAAGGTCGCCAGAGATAAGCATTCGATGAATGTGTGGAGCACTGCTCGCCACCGTTCGCCGCTGCTTATACCCCCCCATTCTTCTTCCTACGTGGCGGCGACGGGACGCCACCAAGAAACTTTTTCCGTACGTGCAAGACCTGGCGTACGACCAGAACCTGCCCTACGAGTGCATCTCCAGTCTGTTCAAGCTAAGCCAGGGTATACGGAGCCAGAAACTGTGGGCCTTCAAGTGTGAGTAACCTCAAAGGAATCACTGTGCCGCCACTGGACTAAGTTCCGAAGCACCGGCTCGGCATCAGCGGGTCACGGTGCGTGCATCCCAAGCCGAAACGCAGAGCCACGTTGACTTGACTCGCTAGCGGCGTCAGCGGCATCAGTCAGTCACTGCTATCTCTTCGCCGCACAACGTTCCTATGGACCCACGCTCTGCTTCTCGCGACCTCCCGATAACTTAATTGCTCTTTTCGCTCCTCCTCCAATGCCACCCCTGTGCGGCGGCAATCAGAGCACCGGATCGGCGGAGGCGGATTTCGATATGTGCACCGCCCGAGCCGAAACGCATACCTCAATCAATCGAAAAGGGGAAACAGCTGATGAGCTGCGCTTAAATTTCGCATTGGGAAGTAACGTAATCGTCGGCGATCTTTCTTTCGTGTTTTTTTTTATATACATGATATCTGCTCACTTAGGGTAGAACGAAAGAAAGAAGGTGGCTTCCCAGTGTAAGAGAGCACTGAACAAGGGTTGAATTGGGAGCCCCATTTCGCAAGTCGAGCCAACGTTTCGACAAGGGGACTTGTCTTCGTCCGACCTCTTGTCGAAACGTAGGCTTGGCTTGCGAACTCAGGCTACCAATTCAACCCTTGTTCAGTGCTCTTTCATATCAGCTCATTTAACATTACATATCCTTACAAGAAAAACTGAGAACTAGTTACTTTGTATGTGCTGTGAGAAAGGACTGCAGTAGCGCATCATTGAAAAAAAATAATTAAGATTGTCACTAGCGAAGAAAGTGCGACTGTAAACCATAACTTGTTTACTGGCGAAAAGTAACCCCTTTGTATTGCATGTTAATATTAAGGAACCGTAGAAATGCAACAAAAGAAGCGGGCCCGTACAGAAGAGCGTTTGTTGAAAACCTTACGCTGATGCTGCCTGCAGAATGGTTGCAGTGAATACTAAATCGTGTTTAAGTTCGAGAACACTCGGAAAAAAGCTGTAGCGTGTATCGTTGTGCAATGTTGGTACGTTCGTAGGACACAGGTTGTGGCGACTCTTGCTATAGTGGGCGTGCTACCAGTGCTGCGCATGTTTCATTGATCATCTCCTTCGAGGTTTAGGAAAAGAATGGGTGACGTCATGAACCTCTTCAAATTTCTCTAGGCTTTGCAGCGAAGCCATATGAGCAATGAAAAACGGCAGCAAAGTTGGGACATAGCGACCACTCCTAGCCTTAAAGGGGAGAGAAGAAATCTAAGGGAAAGTCAGATGCTTTGAGCGTAAAGCAGACATTCACAGAACGTAACGATTCAATGGAGCGATCGTAGAGCGCATAGGGGACGATCGTACGGAACTGTGCACCTTTGAATTTTGAAAGTGGTACACTTCAGCATAGGTGCTCGGAAAGAAAAAGGGCGCAGGCAGAAGGTGGAGGAGGGCCGACGCCGAAATGGCTTCGACGTCGTACCAAAATTAGGCGCACTCTTCCGAAGAACTTCCGGAAAATGTTTATCCATAAGAAAAAGATAAAAATCACGCATGAACGTCGCAAAAGTGTATTGGGACCGAATACTCACGTCTTCTTGTGATCTCCGGCTTCTTTGGCGTGAAGAAAGAGAAAAGAGAGAAAAGGAAACATGGTATTGAAAAGAAAAATGCTTCGGTTTATCAAGAGGAGTGCTCTTGAGTGTATGATCGGCATGCACTATTCGCGCTGCGAAAGAAAGCGTGCGGAAAAGAAAAGAGCACGCTCCGCCAATCGCACGGAACAGCTAGCGAAGCGAGAGCGAATCGCTGTTTGTTTTGTTTCCCTCGTTCTCCGTCGCTGTTCCTTCTTTCCGCCTCGATTAAGTCATCAATCAACTTCAACGCTTTTGTGGCGGTAAGACGACCGCTACGCGGGTGAAGGAAGAGGAAACTTTGCACAAATCGAGACCGTATCCACACGCATGCGGGGTGGCTTTTCAGAACACTCTCCGAGACTGCCGTGAGCCATAGGGGTTAAGCGCGGCGTGTTTGAAGACGCGCGCGGAAGCGACCGACGGGAAGAAAATGACGAGGGCCGCTGTTCAGCGATGATGCCGGGATTGACAAAGAACAAAGTTCGCGCGCAAAACAAGGGAAGAGAGCGCGGCATCGCAGGAACCTCATGCGGTGCACGCACAAAAAGTGTGTCCGTGTGTGCGACAAAGGATAATGCGCTATGAGAGGTAGCAAGAGCGTCGCGTAACGCGACACGTAGAGAAGCCTAGGAAAGTAATGAAAGAAGAGTAGAATGCATTTTACGATGGTTAGGAACGCATGCGTTGTTTCTTCTTCTGAAGCGAAGACGGCCCCTGAACTTTACCAGCCAGCGCGACGACGTGCGCGTGTGATTGAAAATGACCCTAATTAGTATTCAAGACAAATAAACAAGAGCGCGTTTACGAGCAAAATGACTTACAAAGGAAACATTCGCAGATATAAAAAAAAAATAAAAAAAAAACAGGCTTGAAGAACATCAAGAAACAAAAAACGAACAGCTGTCAGGTGCAAGAAGAGCAGCAACTCTCCTCGAAAATGTGCAGCAACTAAAACACGGCGCAAAAATAAACTGTGAAAAAGTTGTTCGCAAGATATAAGATGACCAGCGCAGTGCATTTTCGGTACCTGCCGATGTGGAAAGTGACACAAAGGAAAAGAAAAAGAGCGGTACGTTGCTACAGTGTCGGCTGCAGTCAGCGCCAGTCGTGTGGCATGGGATGGTTCAGAGAAAATTGGTAGAAATGGGCCCTGAAACATCTCGACCTGGTATTCAAGAGAGCCTAGGCAGAAGAGTGCGCTAGGTTCTCACTGACATGGTATGCGACACGTCTCCAACCCTATTGCCACAGAAGCATTCTCAAACATGCTGTCGAGCGGACGGAGCGAGGATTCCGCAAGAGTCGCTGGTAGAACGACGGGGGTCGAGATGGTGCGCTTGCGGCGATGATGACACGCGATAGTGCTGCGGCGACGCTATCCGCGCCTGTTTTACAAAGCCAGTCACGTATTACATGGGCTTATTTCTCTCTGACTGAGTGCAGCCGCTCCCGCAGCAGTTTTAGAGCGGCTGTTTTGAGGCCTCGATAAACCGCATTACCTGTCGTGGAGTGTGTGCATGTCAAACCGGAAACAAACAAAACAAAAACAGATTCCCTCGAAAGGTGGTGGCCGAGCGTGATGTTGAAACCGAAGTGGAAATAAAAGCGGTGGACTAAAAGCAAATTCGGAAAGTATAAAAAGAAAGCACAGTGGCAGAGCGGACATTAAGGTGACACACACCGGAGAGGCTGCGCACTTTCCTTTTGAAGTCGAACAAAATGCTTCCGAAAAATGTCTGCCATTGTTTCGGTCGGCATGGGTATAATACCGCGTTGGTGACAACGCGTCACAGCTGAGTTCAGCCGGAGAGATTTGTCAAGAGCAAAAGGTGGAGACAAAGTGCGACTGCGAGCGGCGGTTTTCTTCCCTTTTGGGCTACAAGAAAACAAGTTGAAAGTATCGCGAAGCGACGGCAAATAAAGAAAGCAAGTAAAGGCGTCAGGAAGTGCGTCTGGGCGTGATTTAGGACCTGGGTGCTCTCTCAACACACAGCTGACACGTTGACAGTGTGAGACTCCGTCATATGTCATGATTCGCTGACAGGCGCCGGCGCGGAGCCGCCTTCCCGGGGTTCTTTCAAAGAAGGGACACGTGTGGGCGAGACGCGTTGGTTTCTCTCCTACACACTTTCTATGCGACCGCTTCAGCAAGCGAAGCTGAGATCTTGCTATTTCGCTTCACAGAAGAATTAAACATTAGAGTGGCTCTGGAACTACTCCACGAAGGAATGAAGATGCAAAAAGAAAAAAAAAAAAAAACTAAACAAGTGACGTATGCATGGTTGAAGGTGTGACTTCCGACCGGAGAAGCAATAATGCACGGTATGAGCGGAGGCGCTGGTCAGTGCGGAGAAAACATTCAGGTCGCGGTAATGCGTCACGTGCCAGAGCTTACCTCTGAGCGTGTGCTTCTTGCGCCAGCGGTTCACGACGAGGGCGAGAACCAGGAGCACCAGGCACAGTATGACCAGCACAACGATGAGAATGGATGAGTAAACGCCAAGACCCAGGACGTTCCAGGCGTGCTCTGCGGTGAACAAAACCACGGTGTCAGATCTTAACGCAACGCGCATGTGGATGTGTTGTGAGAAAAAAATAAATAAAAAAGGAGATTGTGTTATAACTTGCTACGTTCATCGTCCGATGCCAAGGTGCGTGCCGATTAAAAGCAAACTCAAAACTTTTCGGTTCCTGGTTTGAGAGAGCGTATACATTGTGCATCAGCCCAGTGTTGAGCGCTGGCGCAGCGTACACTATGATAAAAAACTGAAGCTGAATAGTAGATTACAATTTTCTGGCGACTTTATCATGTCCATCTGTCTTGGAGGTTTAACTCACACGTGCGCAAGCGTCGCTTCCAGAACGTAGCAGCTGGGATGGGGTCTCATTTTGTTCGCAAAAGAGCGCGTGCTGAAGCTCTATGCCCAAGGATAGCGCAAATTTTACGATGAAATCACGCTCTACTCCGAGCTCTGCATCGCGGTTTAGGGCCAGTGTTTTTCAGCAATTTTTTCCGTCCGAATGTTTTCAGTTATTGCTGCCGCCTTCCGCGTCGAATGGTCGATCTCCGCAATAGCAGCGGCGAATTGTTGCTCGCAGTGATGACAGATGGCGTAAAGGGTTAGGTAGGGTTAGGACATGAATAGCTTAGTTCTGAAACACCGAGCTAGGACAAAGTAGACCGCTTATCTTCGGTACTTTTGGAAGGCAAATTAGTTGATAATCTTAGATTTACGAGTTTGATATTTATTATTTCCCCTTAGTTTTTCGCTCGAGGCTAAGACATGCCACAGCCGGCGGTGTGAACCTCTATGTGCTTGGTTCTGGTTTTCAACCCATCGTAGCGAGGACAAATTTCAGTACTCATTTGTTTCGCCTGCAATGACACTACTGGTTTAGTACAGAAAGGCTCTTTAACCGTGCGTTTCACAGCGGGCTTGGTGGAAAAGTAAGAGAATTAGTTTCTCTCATTAAAGATAGCTTAGCCGCGTTACCATTTGCCCTCATGCTCCTCAGCTCCTTACTGAGTACTTTCTTATAAAGCTTTTTCTTTTATTCAGTACTTTCTCTTCCATTATGAGAAGTTTTTAAGTTCCAGGCAGAATTCCCCCCTCTATTCTAAGATTAATTATTCGTGTATCTACGCGGCCGCTAGAAATTACCTGAAACTAAGCTAAATTAAAAAAAAATTCAAACATATATTCACAGCCCCCTTATCAACCTCCTGTACATATACGAGGATTAAAGGTAGCACTGTTGCATAAAACAAAACGATAGTCGATTTATACGGCCAAAAATATATTGAAAGGTTACTCTGTCTACAACTAGGAGATTTTGATGATCCGCCTTCGGCGAAGCTTCCTGCAATGATGAAGCAACTCGGCGGAGGCAAACGACCGGGCAGGCTCAAGAGCTGTCAAGGTATTCACTGAGAGGCCGGCGGCCGTAATTCGGTTAAAGTCTATCGTAATCACGGTTTCTTCAATGACAACGTAGTGGCGAACCAATAAATCCGCTCGAGGGAAGGGCAGGCTGAGTACTTTTCCCCAGACAAGGTAAATACGGCGCAGGACAAACCCAAATTGGATCTCGCGCGCCGTCTCTACTCTGATCTCCTGGAAAGCAAAGTTCTTTGTTCGGGGACGCTGTCCTCGGAAGAAGAGAGAGTAGTGCTCTCCCCCTTCTCTATTCTCCCAGTCTCCGTTTGACGTCCATGGAAGCGGTTGCTCGGGAGCTCTTATTGGCCGTACCAGCATAACACTGCACTATATGGGCCCGAGTTGTTCAGCAAGAGACGTTCGGGGAACCTCTCGATGCTGTCTGGGATTATTGGCCGCCGTCTGAACGGAATCAATGATTTTCGGAAGGCTCCGTGAAGCGTCGTTTTGAAACATGTCGCACAATCACCCGCCAATCTCCTCCGGCGGCCGAGAAAACAGGAAGCGGCGAAGAAAAAGCGGGCCCACCTGTGTCGAGCAGCGCTTCGGCCGAGGTGAGCGTGCTGGCGTAGAGCTTGACGGCATTGCTGTGTCCCAGACTGTTGACGCCGTAGAGGACGATGAAGTACTCGGTGCGCGGCTGCAGGTTGCGCACGCTGAACACGGGCTGGCTGCTGCTCACGTTCAGCACCTGCGACGCCTGCTGGCTGCTGTACAGCTCGAGCACGTACGTCGTGTTCAGGCCGGCAGCGCCGTGCGCAGCGTCCGACGCCCCGTGGCCCGTCCAGCAGGCAACGCCCAGAGAGGTTTCGGTCAGGTTGCAAATCTGGCAGTTGTGCAGCGGCTCCGGAGGTTCTGCGCGCAATATCGGGGAGTTAAACGAAAACTCGCCTCAAAGCCTGCACGAAGGCTCATTGCTGAGATAGATTGGTTAGGCGTCTAAAGCGCTAACTTCTTGAGGCGATAATTTGCGGCGACACGCCGCGTGATGAGCTGAGGTTAGATGCGGTTACCGCTTAACTGGCTTCGTTGATTTTCAGTGCAGAAACGTACAATCCACATATTTACTAGTTAAACTTTTGCTCCTTTGCTTTTCAGATGCAGAAAATAGCGATACTTTGTGCAGGAAACCTTGTATGCCAATACGTGTCTCATATCCTTTATATGCTGTCGGTAGGTAATACACCTTAGCCTGTTCTCCTTAAACGGCATTCGAAGTTGCAGCCAAAAAACGAAGTTTGAGCGCCGGGCTGCTCACAGCAATAGTCCACGACGCACTGTAGTCTCCGGAGAGATAGAAGTGCTCATTATACAATTTTTTTATAAATGGATCAATGTTGAATGTAAATAATGGTTACCCTTTTCCTATACGTTGAAAGATTAATGCCTAGCCTCTGACATTTTCCTGTTGGCAATACGTAACATTTCGGCACGGTTTGCGCGAAGAATGTATACAGCCAAAATGCATACGCTTAAACAGAAATTCCTTTTTTATAATATTTTTTTTTTTTGCTTCAAAAATATGCAATACAAAGTGATGTGTTCAAATACTTATCGGAATTAAAATTATACTGCGAAAACGAAAGCGTAATTGGCGTAATGTGCATCCTATTACTTTTTTCTTGCGGCAAATATTGGACAGAATGCAAGACGGTTTCCATTCCCTTACACGCGGCTCCAGATGACGCGCCAGCTATGATCAGTAGCGTCTGGATATGCAAAGGAAGTTGGTCTCACGCCTAGCATCTTGATCCTTCAAGCGAGTACGCTGTCAACCACGTGCCATATATTATGATATTGTGCTACCAACTCATTCAGGCGACAGCATAGGTGCGTGGTGGTGCTGCCCTTGGCTTTTTTTTTTTTTTTGTTACCTTTTCTCTCTAAGGTAATTTTTGTGGAGTTTTCAAGATCGCGCTCCAAGAGCACCTGCAGTCACTTCAATGCCTTGCTTATCTGCTCATCACTCATACAATTTCCTTCCGGACCCCTAAGAGCGAATAAATAACCTAATTAAATATCAAAACTCGCAAGTGCAGCAACTCTCCCACCCCAGCTGTACTTCTCTACTAGCCTCCCTGACATTCACGATTTTACCTTTCCTCTTCATCTCAAGCCCTGAGGTGCCGAAAGTGTTGCTGTAACTGCCGAGGTTATGTTTCTGTGGTATCGCATCTCGGTCCCTGCAAGAATCCCATCAAGATTCCGCCGTGTTTTGTTTTCGCCTGCTGGAGATTCCCGCATGGGGGCGCGAGCTCCGATATGTGTGCGAAGTAGTGGCCTGGATCCGCTTGCGAGATTCGGTCTGCCTCGCCTCTTTTTCTCTCGACGTCTTTCCCACGGGAACGGAGAAAAAAAAAAAAAAGTATACGTGCATGGGTCCGTGAATCTTGCACACTACGAGAGGGGAAACAAACTTGTTTCCTGGTGGATCCCACGAACACAGCCTAAAAATTTGACGGCGTGAAATGGGAGAGCCAGATCAGCAAAATAACTTTGTTTTTCGTTCCCACATTGGTCCCAGGAAGTGCGGAAAGCTCCTGCCGAATCTCGGTGCGTCGAAAAGGCTGAACCATAAAAAAGATAAGTGGGAAACGTTAAAGAGAAACAACAAATAAAAGCGGCAGATTTTTCAAATAAAAAAAGAAAGGAAGAGAGATCGAGGGACGAGAAGATAGGCTTGAGGTTATTAAATATAGAAACAAAAATACCACGTGGGGCTCCGGCGCACAGCAGCAAGCGACAAATGCGCGCTAAAATGGACGGAAAGAAAAGGCTGCGAGGACGAGGAGGCTATGGCAAGATTACGACACCACAAATGACCCCACTTTCCGGCGAAAGTGTATCACCGTCGTCACAGCCATCCTTTTTAATTCCCACCCCCGCATCAGGGACACGAACACAAGAACAGATACACAGAAAAAAAAAAAAAAAAATGTCCTTCGGAAATGAGCGTAGCGTGTACAGTTTTCCCGTCTCCGCACGGTTTGTTAAGCGACAGGACGGAGTGAACACACGCAGAAGGAGCAGATAAAGGCCGAGTCGGAAACCGATGTCTGCATTCTCCTTGGCTGCGCGCACAATGGCCTCCCGCCGGCAGATGAGCGAAGCGGCGGGCGGCATGGGAGAGGAAAAAAATAAGAGAAAACAGAAGAGAATGGCAGAATTAAAAGTGTTCCTTATCGGTTCGATATTGCAGTGTCGGAAATGTACACACACACACACACACTAGCGCGCCACGAAAGAAACCCGGCGGGGGGCACAAAAGCAACTTTATTCGGTGCCAGTGACGGTGCCGATGGCGATAAGGTGCGCTGGCGGCGGCGACCACTGCAGCCGGAAAATAAGTGGCCGGCGCAGTGCCAGCGCAGAGCACGCCCAACACGCTCGCATGGGAGAATATGCATAATTAATGGCGGATAAAAGTCCCCACCGTCTGCAGGCGGACCTCGCCTAATTCCAGCGGCTGCAAACCCACAGCCGTTGCCGACTGGAACGGAAAGGGGGGGGGGGGGGGGGGGGGGGCAGCCAGCGGTCGCCAAATTTTTTAATTTCTTTTTTTTTTTTTTTCAGTCCCTGCTTTTTGGTTTCACCTGCTCCATACAGCTCCTTGCAGAGTTCCAGAGTTGAACGAGTGCAGACAAAGCGCTTGCTTCCTAGGCCCCGAAATCAATGCGGATAGCTCCGGGCCTGAATGCAGTGCATCGGTGGTATACGTAGATACGTCCGAGGTGCTATGCATGGGTTCAACTGCCCACGCTGGCTTCCAAAGCTAACTTGAGGCAAGGGTTAAAAAATAAAATATTCGGGGTAGGCCTTTATTTGAAATATTCGTATGAGGAAGCGCTTGTAGTTTCTAAAGGAGCCATGTATGACACGCCTGCTTTTAAATGAATCATGTATGATTCATTTGGAAACAGTCATATTTTTACGTCTATGATGTCCATCAAACGGCCCTAGCAATGGTCCATGAAACGATTTATAAGCTGCACCATGGTGCTCGAGCGCTCCCAAAAATGCAGTAATTAGCGCGGAAAGGTCAAGGACATTTTTTTTTTCTGTATTACGAAACGTGACACGAGTTCCGTTGGCTCGCTTTATCCCATGATCCAGTTTGCGTCTAGGCATGCTGTTCCTTGAGGCACGCATGCTATCCTGGGCATGGGATGCTGCTCACGGCCTTGAAGATTCAGGCCTCACACGAAAAGCGTTCGCTGGTTTGCGACTCGGCCGAAACTCGAGCGGCCAAACAGTTCATCAGCACATTCCATTCAAAGGTCTCTTTCGTTCTCCGCCACTCGGCCCTACACGTATCACTGTAGTACGTGTTTTCTCGAGTTGGCGCCGCACTTGTGCTTCGTCCTGCTTGCTGACGAGTACTAACCGAGGAAAGCTGAAGGAAATGTAACTTCTCTAAGTCGTATTCTGCTGTGGGATACGGTAAGATACCGTCATCCACACTTTGATGGAAATGATCTCAGATTTCGATGCGAGGAAAAATATTTGTTTCAAAGATTTCCCAGCGTTCGCACCGAGCAGTCATACCTGCCATGGAAAACGAACGGGTTGCGTTATAGAAAGTAATTGTGAGGCAACCGTGAAGTAGTTCAAGATACATTCTTTTAGCACAGTGATGTAAATGGCCCAAGCTTTCGATGCTTAGCGAAATTTCGCTTCTGGAGTTTGTCCTGTGCTCACAATGGCTAATTAGGACTACCACAGAAAACCGATGGCGCACTTTTTTTGAAAATTACTACCAAAATGCTAAAAGCCTGGCGATGGAGGATCTGGAGATATATTTATTGTTAAAGTGATGTTAAAAAATGTATGAAAGAATTATGTTCGAAAATTGTTTCACAGAAGAGGCCAAAAATTTTTGCCACGATTTTGTATGCATACCAAGGTGTCCCAGCTAAATGTAGGCAAGCCTTTGAGAAAAGGAGAGTGGCCTAGCGCGGTCGGGTGAGCGACGGGTGAGAGACGCACAGCGCGCCACCGGGTTTTTCTCGTCATTACAGCTGCAGACTATGGCCACCTGACTATCTTGACTGGACTCGCACACTCCGCCTTCTTTAATTATTTCGTCACATTTAGCTAGAACTTGAGGTATAATGGCATGTGGTTGCGGTTTAATTATTCTACACGCATGCCGTAAAATTTCTTCTATCTAAACGATTACGCAGTGAATGTTCTTCTCTAGGCAACCCCCACCACGAAAGGAAAGTAGCAATGCCCTCTGCTGAAAAAATCTAAGGGTTTATTTGACGTTAATTTCGGCCTAGCACCGACCTTTATAAAGAACGCCAGAATAGGATTTACCGCGTTCTCTCAAAGCATTCAGCGGCGCACAAAGGACGTTTCCCAATAAAAAAATCCTTACCCAAACCAAGCGCTCGGTGTCGCTGCATATAGGTGCTTACTAATGGTCGCATCTACTTATTGTCCTATCCTGTCCAGACGAGACCTGTAACACGGGCGGCGTGTCGGTATGGAAAGCAAATATGAATGCTCCACACTCATTGATAACTAGCAGCATACAGCGATTGAAAATTATTCGTTTTTAAGTACACAGCTAGGCTCGGCAGTACGAGATACTTTAAAAAAATAGAAAAAGAAATCTCGCAAGTGAACAAGCTAGGATACAAACGCGCTCGGCATCGTAGTAATGGGTCACAAAATACAGTAATAAATGTTCGCCGCCCCAAGAAAGAAAACGCCAGAAGATCGACAAAGCAAAATAAAAGCCAGGGGCAGCTCGAAACGGCAGGCGAGCCGCCTCGATCGGTCGTGCTCAGAATCAGTTGACAGCAACGAGCTCGACGCACGTTGACGGCAGACGTGATCAGTAAAACAATACCTTCACCAGCTGTTGATGTCGTTTTGATGCAGGTTATAATTTATTTGGCCTCGTGCGACGCCGCTCCCAGCGCCACCTCCCGCCAGGGACAAGCAGCGGGGGGAGGCGCAAGCAAACAGAGCAGCAGCTCGGAGGGGGTGGCGTTTAAAGTTTCCGCTTCCGCTGAGCAGCGTGGGACGCCCTTAACAAGGGCTGCGGCTGCAACCCCGCCCAGGTCCGGTTTCGCGGCCCAGTTCTTTATGGGTTCGCCGACGTCAGCGAGTGGCCCTCGCGTGTGGCGGCGACGCTCAAATATACGGCCCTTCGCAGGTTGACAATCTTCTCCGCGACGGCCTCATAGCGCTGACGCCGCAGCGCGCTTTGTGCGCCCGGTGCATTGCAAAGCTCCCACACACCCCGAGGGCCCCGGACGGCTGCGGTTGATGGGGTCGCCCTCGAGCGCCCCCGACGCGCCTTGTTGTTCGCCAGGAGCCGAGGGCAAGCGCCGGATTGCTCGGATCGTAACGGCACCATGCTCTCCGGAGGCTCGACCGCCCTCCTCCCCCCCCCCCCCCCCCCTTGAAGGAAAGAAAGAATGAATGAAAGAGACAGAAAGGTAAGGAAAAAAATGCAGTGAAATCAGCTGAAAAACATTCCCTTTTCCTTGGCAGAGGCGCTGCTGGAAAAAAAAAAAAAATAATACTACACGCTTGCACGCTTTCAAGTGAAGTTGCGCGTCGCAGCACTTGAAAGCTGCTAGTTCCAATCCCATGCACTGCATTCCACGTCGTGTAGCTCAGGCTAATTCACTTCCAGTCTAAAGCGCAACCTCGGCGGAGAAAATTTCAAAAGCAAGCTCGAAATTTTTCGACCGCTTCTTATATGTATAGCGCTCCAGTTGTCGTCCCAGCCCCTCACAGTGTCCAGAAAGGATGAGTTAGGGTGACTTAAAACAAACTGCCATTTCGACTGTTCAAGTGACTCGCGCAAGCGAAGGCTGTGACTTTGATTTTGGGTATTCGATAGAGTTTCAAGAAACGCACAGTGCTCCAAGGAGCACGAAGTTAATACGAATTCCTCCATTTGAGTGTGATCCACGTCGTTCACTTCGCAAAGAGACCTACACGGAAGCTTCTATCCATGCGCTAGCCTCGACAGGGCGACAATGGTCTGTCCCAATCGGTGATAGGGATTGCTCTTTGAATCCGCGAAGGAGCAAGATGCCAAGAAAGCCTAGGGACGTACCAGTACCACAGCGGTGAACCAGAACAGAGGATTTGAATCGAAATCATTCTTTGAAATAGCTGTTACGTTTTGTAGAACAAGAAATCCGCCCGAACTAGAAGCGCTCGCTTACGTCATAGCGAGGGAGTTGCGGAAATGGGAGACAATGTCGCTTCGTAAAGCCCCTCTTCACGTAAAAAAAGAAACGAACATCAAAACTTGCTCAACAATGTCGCATAGTACATGCCGCCACTGTTACGGGGTGCTCTCCCTCACACAGTAGTGAAGCAAACATGAAGGTTTCAGATGAGACCAAAGTTCGAAAGTATAATACGATAGGGCCCGATTTACTGAATCTGCCTCTTCCGGCTGCATTGAAATCGAAAAGGCGCTGACTTCGCAATCCCCGGCAGTATGTTAAACATAATACGCCTCATTTTGTTGAAAAATTTTCTGCAGTTCTGAGGCTTCTCGTTTTTTTCTTCTTTTTTTTTTTTTTGGGGGGGGGGGGGGGGGGGAGCAACTTGTGAACAATCCCAGGCACGCCTCGCATGTGGCACGTAATTGTAACGCTTATTGTGTCCGAAAGGCGGCGTATTAGGCCCAGAAATTGCCGCTAATCGGGAAGCAATAGCTTCTGAATCACATTGAACTCAAAAAAGCCGAGCTGCCTGAAAAGGTGTACTACCCTTTATCGTTAAATATGCGGAGGTTGATTCTGCTAAATTAGAAGAACGAGGCGGCACGTACCGAAATTCCATGCCAGTCATTTCCAAAACTTTGACAAAAACGACAACCCGTTGCTGCAGCGTACTTCGGGCCCTTTCGTTTTTAAACCATCGTTTATGGCACTGATAATTTACCTGTTGTCATTTAAGCGAATACCGGCTAATTACCGTGTGTTTGCATTTCTTTCACTGTAACTGCCGGTCCTTCCTGGCGGCACATTTGCATCAGCCCCAAACTACATCCCCCCCCCAACACACATACACACCCTCATCGCATTCGCACTCTTCTGCAGGCGAGTTAATCTCCTGCGAATAACTGCACCCAGTGCTCGTGACACGGAAGCGCCGGAGGCCCCTCAATCCGCGCTGCGGCGCTCGGGGAGAGCAGCGCGCGCATTGTCCGGTTGCCGCGACGAGCGGAGTCCACCCGCAAAAGCGCGCGCGCTCACCTCGGCCGCCGCGGCCGCCGGCGTCCGAGCGCGACAATCTGCGCGCAGTCATCGCTCATCGCGCCCTGATAAATCCCCGCGAGAACGGCGCACTCTCCCGCCACAGCTCGCGCACTCACTCACGCACGCACGGCCAGCAGAAGCGCAGCAGAGAAAACCCTTCGAGTCAGAGAGATGGAAAACAAACAAAACTGGCGACACCTCGCAGACGGCGTTTGTAATTCATAATACTTTTCCTGGGAACGATGGAGCATTTTTCAGGAGCCCTTGAGCCAGGCTTTATCATCTCCCGCTGACAGCGGCTGTCGAGTGCGCGACGCCCTCGAGTTGAAGGAGGACAGCGTGGCGGCAGCGATTTGGAGCAGCACATCCGAGAGGACTTTGCGGACGCTTTCCACTTGGGCCCCGCTTGTTCGCGCCACTGGTGCGCCGCTTGCGAATGCGCGATCGGGCTTCGGCTGTTGTCACACTGGGGGCCCGCCGTGGTGTCAATAAAATGCCTCCGCGCTTGCGGACCGGACAGCTGCCGCCGTTCAACACGGCCTTGCCCCTCTTGGCGTTTTTTTTATTCGACGACAATGGTCGTCGGAGTGTCAAACGGTGACCTATGGCAAAGAACGCTGTTTTTGGGGAGAAAAAAAAAAGGGGCAGTGCCGAATGCATTGCACTCGACAGCCATTTACAGATGTCGGCGTCGAAGTGTTAGGCGATGACCTCGGAAAAACTACTGGAGCCGCGACGATGCCTTTTTCACATTGAAATGCGGACGGAAAGCTTTCTCCTCGCTCACAATGGAGTTTAGATGGCGCGAAGGAATTCATCGCGAACGCCACCAGAAAGCGTCACAACGAAAGCGAATGAATCGTAAGCAACATATGCAGCAGCAAACGCTAAGCAGATAATCATAGTGCACTGAATTCTACGCGTAGCAGGTACAGGCAACAGGGAAAACGCGCAGCGAGCTTATAAATTGCACTTGTCAGGTTACTGCAACGACGGAAGACTAAGTGAGCTAACGTAATTCCAAAATCGCATCGCCAAATTTGCATTCAAATAGAAATAGCCGCCGTATACGTTCTTGTATAATTATTCTAGTCTGTAACGAAACAGCTATATACTCCTAGAAAATAATATTTCCGGGGCATGGTGATTTAAATGCTTTCATAGATAAAACACTGCGCCAAAGAAGTTTGAAGCTAATAGTAGAAGTGCCGGGTGTAAAGTAGAAGCAGTGACAGACGCTTTAACGCTAGAACTGTTTTGAAAAAACGAGGGATGCAGGCAGAGGAGCAGCCTTTCTTTTAGCTGTTTTTCAAGAGAAGGGGCCCTTCGCGCTACACCGACTCAGACGTGAAGGGTAAGCCCGGACATATATTTAGCGAGCGTAGAGAGAATCTCGCCATACTTAGCGGAAAAGGTTTGTACGTCCCACGGTAGGGGCGCGGCGGTCGCATTGCGCTGCCTCGGGCCGTATTCGCGTAGGTGCGTCCGTTGGACACGCGATAGACAAGAAGCTTTACGGGCGCTTGGCCGCCGTTCTC